>NW_006768771.1:1983349-1992993 GCF_000204055.1 Melampsora larici-populina 98AG31
AGAGCCACTAATCCCGTTCCAAATGAAAATCCAACAAAACCTCAACGATCAAAATTCAAATCAAACTACTCAAATCCTCTCATCCTACATGATTTATTGAGAACCCCATCTTTTCAATCTTGTCCTTCTTGACACTAAGAACAAAAAAGCATCAAAACATAAAAGAATAATCAATCCATCATTTGATCAATCATTTGAACAATCACACAAAGAAAATCATGATCAAATTAACAATGAACCAAAAGTAGAACCGACCTCTTGAAAAACTTATTGAAATCGAATCAAAACTTATTGGAATCAAATCAAAACTTATCATGAAATCGAATCAAAACTTATCATGAAATCAAATCAAAACTTATCGGAATCGAATCAAAACTTAGTGGAATCAAATCAAAACTAAAATCAAATCAAAATCAAGAGTCGATCCCAAAATGAAATCAGAAGAATTGACAGCTGATTTCAAAAGTAACGATAGATTCAAATTCAAACAAAGGATGATGAATAAAGAGACTTGAGGTACTTTTTCTGATTGAGGGCTCTCATCCTCCATTGACTATCTCCATGTCTGATCCTATCTATCTCATTTGTAGCCAACAAGTGTACAAATTGTTTTGATTTTCATTGAATAAAGTAGGAGCTTGATTTTCTGTTGGGTTATGATAATAGATAAGCTGCAAGAGAATGAACGAGACAACTTTGAAATGATCTATTATCTAATGCCAATAAGGGGGGAAACCTTCAAGGGTCCCTTCATTCTTGATGCCTATATCAATTCTACATTAACATCAATTGATATAAAACAATGAAACCAGATGATGCTTGCTGTGTGATCTCTATAACATTCAAAACTTCCAGTCTACATGATTTCAATCTTGATATGAATTTAGAAACCTCTTTATACAAATTTAGAAACCAGGTCATCTTGTCAAAGCTGGTGTTTTAGCTTTGTCTTGTTGCTGACTTTGTTTGGTGATCTAAAGAGATGTTTTCTTTGATCATTTGTCAATCACAAGACCATGATTGACATTGTTTTCATACTTATAACAATATTTTACATACATACACGGGTGGGAGGATGAACTTGCAAGTCAAGGAGCTTTTTGGTTTTTGTTGTGGGTAAGTTGGTGAGGTGCTTGATGGGGAAAATCTCCTCATGAAGTTGATTGGTCATGCTGTGATTGATCATCTTATTGATTGTAAGGAGTTGTGGTGAGGTGAAGATTGTACTAGTACTACAATACTACACTTGGTATAGTATAGTATAGTATAGTATAGTGTAGTCAAGTACTATACTATACTATACTGTCGTTTGTTAAGTATAGTCTAAACTATACTATACCTGGTATAGTACTATACTGGTATAGTATAGTATAGTGGCAGTGTTGCTTGTGGCAATATAAACTCCTTTTAAAGAACCCAAAATGAAAAGGAAGATGTACATACAAAGAAACAATTAAACATTTTGTATTGGTACAATTCTGTTGTACTGTGATTGCAACACACATCTAATAAACCATTTTGATTTTGTTGCAAAGCAGACACAATGATGGTATAGGCATTGCAACTTTGGTGAGGCCACAACAATATCAAAATGCAATACAATTGATTGTATTGCTCCAGTTGTGTTGCTGGGTGATTTAATTCCTTCTAGAAAGGTGTAGTATGTTTGTACACAGAATGAATGTGCAAAAATGAAAAGTCCTCTGTGGGCAGGAAGATTTGAAGGCCAAATTGACCCTTCCATCCAACTATTCAAGTCTTGGACTTTTTCAATATGAAATGCCCACTGTGTATGCTCTCAAGCGGGAAACTCAAAGACAAGATAATCAGCTGCAAAGTCCTAGATAAGAATTTGAGCTTGGATTGCATTCATGACCAAATAAAAGATGAACTTCACTGCCTCCCACCAGATCAAACCTCACCAGACAAAATAAACTTAGGTGTCAGTGTGTTAAACAAGATCATTATCAACACTGCACACACTCAAGGTAAATTAGTTGAAACAATCCCAAAGAAACATAAAATATGGTGGGATGCAGATACCCTCAACCCAATCCTAAGAAAAATGTGCAAGACAATGAGTTTGAATCCCCCCAAAGCCCATGCATGCTACTTCAAGTGGCAATGATACTTCAGAGCACAAACTGTCAAATGTAAATCAGATTGCTGGAAGAGATTCTGTGTGTCACATTCAGGCAACATGGCATTCAAGGTGTCCAAATTTACTGAACCAACAATGTCCAATACTGTAATCAAGATGGCTCTATTGCTACAGAGGAACCACAACAAGCTCAATTTCTATTTGAAGGCACCTCAGTTGCACACATAGGCACTGATCCTTAAAGTTTCTAGCATCCCTAGGAATGCCCCCCATATTCCCCAACACTTACATCTCACAATATACCCAAAGGAATTATCAAGAATTGTGAATGCCGCTAAACGAAAAAAGCTAAAGGAGGCAATAACATGTCAAATGAACTCCTGAAAATTGCATTCCCAGCAATTGAATTAGAGCTTTGTAGATTATTTAACACATGTTTCACTCTAGGTCATTTTCCAGATATATGGAGAACTGCAATCACTATCATCCTAAGGAAAGCAGGCAAAGACAAATACTCAGATCCAAATGCATACAGAACAATAGCATTGCTCAGTTGCCTAGGGAAAATGCTGGAGAACATATCACCAGCTGCCTCACTTACTGCATCTGCATGAAAGCTTGTATTTTTTTGAAACACACAAATTTGACCCCAAAAAGAAATTTACAAAAATAACAAAACATGATCAAATCATCAATACTTGATCAAAACACATCAATGATTGATAGATTTTGATTTTTCTAATAATCTTCCAGCTTCAACATTATATGCTTCCATCTTATAAAAATGTGCTTGTGTTGCTTGTGAGATTACTTCAATTTGACTACTATCTTGTTGCAATTTTTGTAATTATGATATTTTTTGTCCAAGATTCAATTCATTTAGAGCTGATGCCTATACTCTTGAAATAAGAGTGTATATTGATCAATCTTACCTGGAGATTTGACATTTTCTGTCTTCACATTTCTTGATATCTAAAACAGCTAGAAACCTACCTTTGAAGATCCTTGAACTGATTATTGGTGTACTTCTAACATAGAAATCTTCAGTAAGATCTCAGGATATTTGAAAAAAATTGTGTGATTAATGACCTGTATGTGAGAAGGTTGTAAGAAACAAGGATAAAAGGTCATCACCTGTAGAATGAACAAATTAACAAAATGAGAACAATCACAGAGATGAAATGAACTCACCTCAATTTCTAAATCTGAAGTGGTTGTACTGCCTGCAGTAAATCCACACAGGAGGTTGGCATCACAGTCTGGTGGCATGTTGATGATGGAAGACAAGAGAGGAATGTGGAATTGTGAAGGCAGTGAGATGAGCCAATGGTTTTGAGCTGGGATATAGCTCAAAACCATCAAAGTGCTGGATGGGGTATTTGATCAGTCCCCATCCAGCTGACCTGGCTTTGGATAAATTTCAATTTGGGGCTAAATTTGTGTCTTTCAAAAAAAAACTTTTTTTTACAAGCTTTCATGCAGATGCAGTATTGGGCAGAAAATTTCAAACTTATCTCACTGCACCACATGGGTGGCAGATCTCAGCATATGACTTATGATGCCTTAACAATCTTGATTGCTTGGATTTAAGAGAAATGGTGAGATAAGGAAGAGGTCTCAGCTTTATTCTTAGACATGAAATCAGCATACCTATCTGTACCCAAAGAACGATTGTGGCATATCCTCTGCATAAACAGATGTCCAATCTGCCTGTTGAGTCTAATCCAGTTTTTCCTCTTGGAAAGACCAAGAAACTCAAAATTACAGGGTTTCTGTTGGAGAGATTTGATATTGAAAATGGCCTGCCACAAGGCTTGTTACTGTTGGCCATCTTGTACGTTATTTACAACTCTGAGATCTCAAGTCAAACCAAGCCTTCACCCAAATCAAAAATACTCTTGATAGCCTTAATAGATGACATAGGTCATGCCATAGTGTCTAGATACCTGGAAAATGATATGATTAAACTAGAAACTATAGCCAAAACATCTCTCAAATGGGGATGTAGGCATGGCATGATTTTTGATAACAAAAAAGTTCAACTTTTGCACTTTTCAAGAAAACACAACCCAACAAACCCTGTCTCCAAATTTGGTAACATCCTTCTCCAACCAAAAAAAAGTGAAATGGCTAGGCCTTTGGTTAGACCCAAAACTTAGCTTTAACAATCCAGCACATGAAGGGAAACCAGGGACCTCACAATCCAACAGATGCAAAGAATTTACAAGTGTTATTCTGGACTAGCAATGAAAGAGATACATACATAAACTCATCAAAGCTGTCCTTCTCTCTGGAGGGTGCTCTGGGGTGCTCTTTGGTAGCATTGTATGGTCAACAAAGGGAACAGAGAAGAAGGTAAACCAGATTCTTGATCCAATCCAAAACATGGTAAACAAGACTGCCATTGGCCCCTTTAAAGGCACATCAACCAACATGCTATTCCACAACATGTACATGTCAACATTTTCATGGATTGCAGCAAAATACCACCACTTTATTTTAAAGTGTCTATCCCCTTTAGCCTCCCATCCCACCAAAACCTTTATTCAACATAATCATGTTATCCAATCTCAACACCTCAAGACATTATCAACAGATCTCATTTAAACAATTAAGGGTGCTTTGGAAAAAGCACTACAGAAAGACTTGAAAAATGGGTCTAGGTGTAACCTTTCAGCTTGCCTGGTGTGAGCTTTTGACAGGTTGGACAGCTTTCTTGGAGATTTTGGGTTTTTTGAAGACTTCAGCCTTTCTTTGCTCTGCATTCATTGCATCAAATACACAAATAGATACATGAACATATGCAGGTGGAGCAGGCGTACAGGATCCCTCTTTGGTTCAAAGACTGTTTATTTGAAGGGTAAGAACTTTCGGCGGGTTGAACAACTCCCCGGCCAAAGGTTTCTTGCACACACCAAGTTTTGTTAGGCAAGGGATAGTGGGTGACCATAAAAAGTGTCACACCCTTCCACTTGGGACTGTGTTGGATCTCAGACAACCTTCTTGATGAGCAGTGATCTGAAATGAGATGTACCGTTCCTTAACGCGTGGCCGTACAAAAAGGACTTTGTCAAGTAGCCCGTGGGAGCCCGTGGGCCGTCCCCCACTGTGCTAGGCGCAGATCAACGGCAAAAATTCATTCACTAGCTCATCAAAGCACATTGCCTTTCCGAACGATTTGCTACTGAGACGAATACTGAGTACAGCCATTGTAATATCTATTGGCACATTTTTGAACAAATGTGTCGTCGCCGGATTTAATTCGACGTCAAAAACTCGAAAAAAACGTTTCCAAATTGATGAACCTTATTGCCTTCGTTTCATAAGGTAATAAGCTGGGCAGGTAAGTTTACGCAGTTTCCTCTCTCCCTCTAAATGCATGACTCCGTACTGAGCCATACGAAAGCCAGTTGATTCTAATTTCTAATTTAATTTTTTTGTTTTTATTAACCGGACCAATCCACCCACCCGTTCCTCTGGGTTTCTCCCAACCAGACGAAAACCCCTCGTTCGCCGCTTTTCCCACACCACACACATCCTTTCCCAATCACCCGCCAAGGCAAGTGGAATGCCATCACTGGTCACTGCTCCCCACCACCTCACTGACCAGTTTTGATTTTATCTTTTTTCTGGGATTCCATTCTTTTTCGATTTGGTTCTCTTTCAATCAAATCAGTTTCTCTCGTTCGACCTTTCAAGGAAAAAAACAGGCCTTTGAGTTTCATCCACCCACCGGGTCCATCATTTGTGAGTGTTTTCGATTGGATTTGGCATTCCCTTCATTACTGACATGCATATTCTTATAGATGCCCATCAATAACTATCCACCTGATATCAAAATGGTTGTTATTCAAATGGTGATGCGTGGAATGCGATTCCACGACATCGTCTCAACTCTGGGCGTTGATGTCTCTCTCTCGTCGGTCCGAAGATGGTTTGAATTGTACCAGACAACTCGCGCCGTCATCACTAATCCCGAAGATCACATGATCCAAGGTGCTCGCCCGATCTTAGGCCCCGCTCAACACGCTTTCATCATTGAATCCCTCGAACACGATCCAACTTTGTTTCTAGATGAACTTCAACTTAAAATTTCCGACAGATTCGGAATTGTGGTCTCCCTCAAGACCCTCTCCAACGAGGTCCGATTACGCCTAGGATGGACCAGAAAGAAGGCTCGCACCGTCCATCCAAATCAATCAGAGGAGGCGCGAGGTGCATATATCGGGGAGATTTTTGGCATCGACCCCTATTGCCTTGTTTTTACCGGTGAGATTATCATTCACGTGGTTTCTACATCATCGATTATAGTATCATACTGAATCATTGTTATTTATTTAGATGAAACGGCCGTGAACAAACGTCATCTCTACCGTGATTACGCACGGGCACCTCGTGGCGCACGAACGGTCCGGCAGGAGAGAGCGACTAGGTCCCAGAGATGGTCTGTGTTACCAGCCATCTCTTTGGGGGGCCTTGTGGGTTTAGCTATTCAGCCTGGAGGCTACTCAAGGATCGATTTTGAGGCGTTCTTAGAAGACTCTTTGGTACGTTTTCTTTTGGCTTTTCGGGTGACATACTAAGGTTCACTGATGATTCATCAACCTCAGTTACCTGCTATGAATCCGTGGCCAGCTCAAAATTCGGTACTTGTCATGGATAATGCTCCCATCCATCACGGAGGGAACATACCTGCCCTTTGTGAAGCACGAGGAGTTCGACTGCTGTACCTCCCAACTTACTCACCCAACATGAATCCAATCGAATTAGCCTTTTCTCCACTCAAGTCGCGTTTGAAAAGAACACGAGCCCTTCACCGTGCGCTCAATGTCGCAGGTGAGGAAGCTTCTATCTTTGTCACTTGTATGAATTTGTTCACAGAAGAACTTTGTACCAAATTGTTCAAAAGTTGTCGTTACATTTGACAACTTTTGATTGGTTTCATGTTGTGTCTTGTTGTATTCGGTTTGATTCTGCTTTTGAAGATTGTAAAGAAACTTGTATGTGAAGTGACTATGAATCATGAAATGCGATTCAGATGTGATTTCGACCATGACACCGATATTGAGTGCTATCAGATACTTTGAAGATTGAGATATCGCATCTTTACATTGATGCAATACCCTCTCATACTAACCTACAATTGGCAGGCTAGAAATCGAGACTTGGACAAGTCTCGATTATGAGGATAACACGTTTCGAAAGATTATTTGTCCACTCATCATTAAGTCATGGAGTGGCTTTTGAGTCACTCAGACTTACATCGACTAGATGATTGAATTTTGTTCACTTCGGGCCAGGGGGTCATTTCGGACAGTATCATATATTGGACTTGTTTTTGCTCGAGTGATATCAATTGGTTTGAATTGCTTACAAAGCGTCGATCAACGATGTAGAATTTGTAGGAAACAAAGGAAGCATATAAAAAATAAAGGACGAAAACATATTGGATTGAGCGAACTCAGGAATCATAAGACAATGTGCATTCAGGAAGGGAACAAATTTTCGGTAACATCTATGTTCCCTAAACATAACGGGAGAAAGGAAGTTATAGCCAATTTTAATGTATACCATGAAAATATACATGTGGGGATTGGATAGCAGTTTATCCTGTGTCGGTAATGATCATCAGGTCAATCAACGGTGGCTAATCATTAAATCAAATGATTAGACCACTTACACTTGTTAAATCGAGCTTGGGCCTCGCTCATCAGGCGGTTGGCTATTTGACGGTCCATACCCTTGGCCGTCAAAGTCGATTCCGTGAGTTGGAGGCTTGGTATCAAGTCAGTCCAGGACTTGATACCAGCATCTCTAAGGAAGGTCCGAGTGGCATCGTCGTCCGAAGCTATCTCGCAGTCAACGAGAAACAACTCTAAAGCCACTGAGTGAGAGGTGGAAGGGTTCTCGATTTCAATCGAGACATTGCTGCTTTCATTCGAACTGTCCCAGTCACTTTCGAATTCACTAGACACATAAATCGGGTTGTCAATTGTATTGTTGGGAACTAGAGGCAGAAAATCAAACAAGGTCAATCAGTAAATATATATCTAAGATCACTATCATCGCACGTGGCTCACGTGCTTCAACCTTCATCTTCTTCAAGTTTGGCTTGACATCAATCAAATCACTGGGCCCAGAGGCGTTATGTTTTTCACCGAGCTGCTCCAAGTTCGGCTTCATCTCGGGCATGGAGCTGGAGTGCAAAAGGCCCGAACTGTCCTTCAAACCGGAACCACCAACACCTACGTGGGTAGTGTTCGAGTTGATCCCTTGGGATCCTCGAGGGCGACCTTGTAAACGAAGTTGAACACGATGATCCACCCCCATGTCAGGGTGGATCCATCGAGTTTTCTTGATCTCGTACCAAAACTCCGAAGTGTTTGGAGGTATATCGACGGTTGCAATGTTGGCCGCCTATATGAATATAAAGGTGTGAATCAGTGGATAGCTCCATATTGATGAGCGAGGAAGGTACTTCATCAATCACACACCACACCTTTAGCCCATATCCAGGCAGCGGGGTACACCAATTGATATTGAAAAGTCGGATCCCACGGGGTGGTCAAGAGCTTTCCAGGGCCTCCGGTCGACTTGTCGATGGCATGCTGACTAAAAATCTGGTTAGCCAAAGTTTGCAACTCTCGTTCTTGCTTTGATTCCTGTGAAGCATCGTTAAAATCAGTCAAGACTAGATGTTGAAGATATTGTCAACTGCACACCTCCAATTCTTGATCATCTACCCCACCTCCGTTAGCCATCGCAATCAGCTTCTTAGTTGCAGATGCCTATCGATGCAAAGTCATTAGACTGACAAACAAAAATAGGAAATTGGAATCTAGTAGGAAAGACAACTCACCTTACTACCATCTTTCGCTTTGACTTGTACATTTTCATTCTCAATTGAAACGACTCCCGATTTTTTGGTCGACTTTTCAAGAGCATCGACAAAAAGTTGCCATTGTTCGTAATCGTTGAGAACCGACTTGGACCGGCCAACATTGGCTTTCCACTTCAGGTCTGGCGAGAAAGAACTGTTGAGAATAATCTTTTTCATACCAGGCTCATAAACTTCACAAGCTTCAGCCACCTGCTCCTTAAATTCGTTAAGACTCTTTCCAAACGGACAAGTCTTGATCTCGAGGTAATGACTGTTGATTGCTTTAGAGTCTATCAAATTGAGTTTGGCTGACTTCGGTGCCTTCTTACCAGCCCCAACCTTTGGGGTGCTCTGATTTGGAGCATTCATGTCGACCTCGAGGTCGGTATAGATCTTGAATTTCACTTCAATTGACATTTGATTATTCTTCTCGAAAATGTCCCGAGCCGGAGTGCCCACGCGTAACAAGGGGTCTTGTCGGATACAGGTGGCTCGTCGGTCGTCACCTGTCCGATCCTCTGGCAAATCAAACACTGAATGGGATAACAGATCAAACGGCAAACGATGGAAAGGGGATCAGAAATGAAGGAGAAAAGGTATTATATGAAGAAGGTTGGAAAGGACAACTTGAAGTTGGACTCACAAGGATTCATGTGGCCAGTC
>NW_006768771.1:1993093-2014530 GCF_000204055.1 Melampsora larici-populina 98AG31
ATGAGCATAGAATCAATTGAGAGATAGAAAACTTTATGAAACCAAAGCGGATAACATACGATCACAAATGGTTCTTTTGCTAAAGAATGGACGAAAGGAGAATGTGGATATAACGGATGTTATAGGAATTGAAATAGATCGAAATCTGGGGAAAGATGTTGGATGGGATGATGTGGTCGCCATTATAAATGGCTTTCCGGTAATCATTTCGAAAAGATAATAACCGGAAAGAGAGAGTTGGAAAAACGTAAGAAAGATGAAATGCGAAAGGGTTTGTCTCGTCTTATAAGAAGCACGATACACTTTAATCTGAAAATGGAAAAAATTCGTCTTTTTTTCGACTTTTGGACTTCCAGAGTAAAAACCAGTCACGACACATCTTTTCAAAAATCTGCCATTAGATATTACAATGGCTGTAAGATCAAACCAGTTTGAAACCCAAAATAAAATGAAGAATTTTGTCGAATTCAATCTAACCGATACATATCTATTGCAGAAACTCACGATCATAAAACATGAACGCGTGTTAGCAATTTGTTTAGACTCCTTGAACTAATTGAGGTGGTACTTGTAGTAGAGCAGAGTGGAGCTGCATTAACACAAAATCACTTGCTTGACCTTGATTATTTAAAATTCATATGCGGATCATCATCGGACATCATCTCTTAGATATTCTTCAAGTCTTGGACACTCAATCATTACAATCTTCCATAGCTTTGTTTACTCTTTAGACCCGCGATTCTTGAAGCTTCAAACATTCCAGAGTCATTGTTCTGTGAGCCTCGCTCAACTATCTTCCCTGGCTGCTGAACGAAGCGCCCGATCTTTATGTCGCTAATTGTTTTTGAAACTACCTGTTTTTCGACCTCATGGTAATTGTTCGCATCAAAGTCTGGCGGTAGTAATCGAGAATTTGTCTCAACGGATAAGCCATTTTGGAAGACTCACCATTCGCTGCTGAGGCCCTCATCTGACGGTTGTGAGCTTTAAGCCTTGGAGCTACACTCGTTATTGAAACACTTTTTTTGTAAGCATAATATTTCGTCGTTTTCTATAGTGCTTCCACATTGAAATAGTGCTGATATTTGTTTTGGGTTTAGTGAATTGTTTACAAAAGTGATTAAGAAACCACGTTTTTGGCAATATGTTGACACAACTGGTCTTAGCATTATACCTATGGATTCCTTCTTGTACCTACACCACGGGGCGACTTTGAACTGGGACCACGTGAAACGTAAGTTGGGTATGACCACGCCGAGTGGTTGTGTAGAACAGGTGGCAGCAGTGTGACCGCGGCTACGAGGCCCTCACCCCAGCTTGCCACCCGTTCTACATATGAGCTCGCCGTGAGCAGCGGGTGAGCTGATGCATGTGAGCGTGGCCTGAAAGCCAGGTGCTCAGCACACGAATGAACTTGGATGCCAGTCATGCAAGCTGATTTGGGTCCTAAGCACCTGGGCGGCACGTGAGCCGGCATGTGTCAGTACAACCTCCCATCCACACACTCAGCTTGGACAACTAGCATCCAAATGTGCGTCGGGTGCTGAGCAGATGGGTATTTTTTTAATGTGTGTAAAACACAAAGTGAATCGAGACAAGTACACAAAACAAGAAAAAGCCCATTGATCAATTCTGGGATCCTTTTCTTTTCTTTTTTCTGATGCATCTCCACAATTGGTTATTTTGTGTTCATACTGTAACTGATTATGAACATTTTAGATTCCTATTGAAAACAGAATCCGTAAATGCTAATTACATCAATATTGTACAAAAGTATCCTAATTACGCTATACAGTGAGAACATTTTTGTTATCAAAAGATATGTCAGCCTTATTGACACTATCAAAAAAGAACAAAACACAAAAAACACGGGTTGCTTGCATCACACACAGACATAAGAGGTATGTATAAGATAAAAGTCAACAAAAAACTTACAACCTGGAACATCAACATGTATACCCAATAGATGAATGGAAGTGAAAGCTGAGAGCAACTACTTTGATACAAACTGGCGATGATAGCTTTGAAACCCTAGAAGACAATCAAAAGACAATTGAGATACAAGGCTATTAGTATCAAGTTGAGAGTGTTGGATGACAAAGAAGAAGAAAAGACTTACCCAATGGGGCTAGCTTAATGGTTAAGAACAATCAAGAAGAGCTGTTGGCCAAAGTGATCCTGAAATTCGAAGGCCGCTTTTCCAAAAGCAGGCTGTGTAAATGTCACAGCCCGGTGTCATTTTCAGAACCGGGTACACATGCTGTCAAGTATGACGTCACAGACACATGTCACAGACTCCACAGTTACACCTTGTCCACTGCCCCAGTCTACGCTCGAGTCCTTCGTCACTCATGGGTCATCACATCACATCGATCACCTTTGTCTTGGAGGCGCTCATTCATTCGACTTCTTTGCATAAATCATCATTCTGATAGGTACCAGTTGGCTGGATTCAAGTCTTTCTTTTCTATCTAAACACTCTTTTAAATTTCATTTTTTCAGATTCATATTTGCTGACTCTAGTTCTGTTCCATTCATATTGGAGTCCTTTGATCGATTATTTCATTTGTCAGTCTTTCATTCTTTCATATTTATCTCATTCAATTTACTGTGAAGCTTGATGTCATGGTTTGCTCCTGTTTGAAGTGTTAACATCAAACCCTTTGACTGTTTGTTTCATTTGTAAGTCCTCTTCTCCCCCTGCTTGAACAATCTTCTGATATCTCAATGAAGTTGAAGACTAACCTTTTGGTACTTTTCTGTTAATTTGTTCATATATTTATCATGACTCCTCTCGACCAGATATCAATGTTGCCCTTCCTTTTTGTTCTCATGGTTCTTATCGCCCCGTACACCCGGATCGATCTCGTAGATTGTAGGTCTTTCTTTGTGTCATTTTTTTATCTCTCACTGATCAACTCATTGGCTGATTGCTCAATGATCCTCTTCAATAGAAACAGTTCATCAAATCATATTATCAAGCACTACAATCAATCATCAAATTTCACTCACAGACTATTTTTAGTTTTAGTTCTAGTCTTAGTTTTGTTGTTTTCTAACTGTTCTCCATGTTATTTGTGTTTCTATAATTACCACATGTAGTCCTTGTCAATGCAAAGATCAGATCATTGTTATAGTGTGCACTCAGCAAGCAAAGGTTGGAAACATCCCCGCCTGATTCAACTGGTGTGTTTATTCAGCCATCACGAGGCTGGGAAAGCACTGGGATGAGCCAATGCTCACAAGCTCAATACAACTTCCGTACAGTACAGGTGTGCAATCTTCCCCCCTGGTTGTCACGCAGCCTGCCTCACACCCTTAACAAGGTGAGATGACTCACCTGCTTGTCGGGTGAGTCATCACATTGTAGCAACGTGACCAGACTGGGTGTAGCCCATGCTGGCTGGCAGGTGTAACTCACATCGGGTATGACGATGTAGACAGCATGTGTTTGAATGTCTCACGTGAGCGTCACGTGCCATCAGCCCCGTGGTGTACGCTGCGTTATCCCAGATCCACGCGACATCAAGTATAGCTCACGCACCATCCGCTATGGTCCCGGTTGGTGCACCATCTGGTGCTGTTTCCGCGATCACTTGGAGTACGGGAATTGATGAGATGAACCACAGGATGGCAACAGGCGAAGCAGCCAAAGATATATTGTACATGATAAACGACAAGTTATTGGGAGATTATGATCGGACAAAGAAAAACGAAGGATTACCAGAAAACATTGAATATACACGGAGAATGCTTCGAAATCGTGCTGGAAAACAACATGGTACTCCAGCTTCAACTCCAGCTCCAGCCCCAGCTCCAGCTCTAGGAAGTAAAACTTCAACTATCAAAGCAAAAACCACTCTCGAAGCGCCAAGTATTCCTAAGATGACAAAGATGAAAACATACAGTGCTGAAGAACTACGTCACATTGAAAAAAAAGCAAGACAAATGAAATCAGGCTTCGATTACACCTACATGGGCAATGGTGAATTTGTCCCGATTGCAAAGACAAATTGGGATGCTCATGGCATATGGGGACAGATTCGAGTCTATGATCATGAAGATCATGAGTTATTATATAAAACTGGTTGTTGCTACTGTGGTGGTGGATCGAGAGGCCTCAATGATTTCACAGATGGAGAGACTGCCATAGGCTTCAGTATGATTTTGTGTGCGGGGGTGGTGTCTTATGCGCCTAAGTATGTAATGAAATGTCTGAGATGAATTGATTCAATGGGACTCAAATAATTGTAAAGACCGAAAAAACAAAAACATCAAAGGTTTTTTGATTTTTCTTGACACGACCCTTTCAGACAGATCTTGTAGACTCCATGGGATCAGCATCGGTTGAGAGCAGGGCTTGTTCAAGCTAAGTTGAGAGCGTTTTCAGTAAGATGTCAAGTAGAAAAACAGATTGCAGATTCAGGATCTCTTCATCTGCTCGAGTCTATTTCTAATGCTTCTGTTTCTTTGGATACATCCTTTTGATCATTTGTTCTTGTTTTCGAGTTTTACTGTAAATACAATTTAAATTGAGACTGCTTGCTTTGTCCCAACCAATACTAATGACCTTTTTTCTTCTCATGCGGAAATATCAGTTCTATGATGCTTTGATATATCAGATATGAAGTCCAAGGTAGACTCAGACTCAAGGTGATATGTATGCGGTATCTTTTCTCTTTGAGCTGATTGTAGGTCTGTGGGATGTAACTTTTTATATGCCACAAAACTTGACTCTACAGTTATTCAATATGAATGCCTACCTCATCAAGATGTCCACTTCACCTTCAGAAATGTTTATTATATCAAAGAAACAGAACTTTGGCCCCGAGACTTTGGATGTTGATTTCACCTGACCCAGATAAAAGAAAATGGAGTGTGTCCATCCTCAGAGACAAAATATCAGAGATTGTAGCTTGAAAATATCACAAAAGCTGCATATAGTCTTAGATGAGTTGTGCTTGCTGTTTTATTGAATGGAAATAAGATGATAAGCTACATGGTTGTTTTGGGATCAGATTGTAGTCTGATGATGATGAAGTTTTGAGGAGATGTTTGAGTGATAGTTAAGTAGATAAATCCGAATGGGATGGATAGCGGATACGCAGTGAATGGAGAAACGTTTTACATATAGGATGTAACCAGTAGGGTTCTCAATTTTTGGCAGGTTATCTTATCATCTTCATCTTCATCAGTCTCAAGAGTCAGACTCACCACAGATTAGATTCTAGTACTCTATCTTCATCAGGAAATCAGTAGTCATCGATCTGAAGAACTAATCAACTTATCATTTCATTCGATTCGATTCAAAGTTAGATCCATCAATGGAAACTAAAAATCAAAATCAATCATCATCATCATCATCACCAAGAACCGATCTGATTAGCACTGGTTCTCATCATTCAGTTTGGGATGAATTCTTAACTACTCCTAATCCAAACTCAGCTTCATTCGATTGTTGTTCAGATTTAGATCATGAACATCAAAAACTATTCGATACATTCTGTTGTTCAAATGAACTTTGTTTACCATTCTCGGATTATCAATCTTGTCATCAATCTCAACCCATCCATTCTGCTTCATCTTCATCTTCTAAATCTTCATCTTCTCAATCTTCTCAATCAAATCTTCAAAAACTTGAAACAAATTCACTCAACTTACCATCCATCGATCATTCTTCATCGGATTGCTTTTGTTGTGATTATGGTTGTCCAGCTTCACCTATACTCAATCATCAGTGTCTTGATTGTTTACCAGCTTCAACTATCAATCTCACTTCTCAGAACAACCTTCAAAGTCCATCTCAACTCTCGATTCAAAATCTGATTGACTCAGTCTCATCTGGATCAAATTCGATTCCTCAAACTCCAATCATCAATCCATCAGACTCTTTGAGCGAAGATATCGTTTGGATTAACAAGGAACTCGAAGAACTCGTAAGTGTTCCCTTTGACTTTCTTACAAAACTCTCATATTGACATTTGCTCCACTTTTTTCACCATTCAGATCAGATGTTGTTGTTGCGAGGAACCTACACCTTGCGACAATTTACCCACTCATCACGCGGATGCACATCCATCTCATCATGTCAGTTTTGACCTCTTAGGAACCTCACAGGCGTCTCAACAAAGCTCAAACACACCCGCTCAAATTTCTTCCGAGAATGTTACGACATATCCTCAACATCAATCTATACCGGCGATGATCATTCCTACTAGACCTCCAGCCCTACTTCATGCATGTCAATGGAAACATTGCAATTCAAGCTTTACGTCAAAACAAGAGTTAATCAATCATGTCAACTCTCTTCATCTCTTCACCGCCAGTCATCCTCCGAACCATACATCTCACCTTCAACAGTATCAATCTGATCTAGACTCGGCTTTACTCCACTCACTTTCTTCGCCTCATACTTCGAGCCTTCCTCAGTCTCTTTCCGATCAAATGAAGCATCTCTTTGCTACTTGTTCATTTCCACCACTCGATCACTTCCGCTGTCCTGATTCTGTTCATCAAAATCAGGATCCCTCTCAGCTCAAAAGTCAGGCTACACCAGACGCAATCCAAACTAGACCACACTCACCTCCTTCGAATCTGAATTCCCTTATCAATGCACAAGAAATGTTCAACAACCTCACTAGAACTACCGATATACTCCCTTCAACACCATCTCTCGCTTCTACTACTCCAACACCTAGTTCGACTGTTCAAACCGAGCTAACCGAACGACCATCATCACGAAATACACAGGAGCGTGCCACTTTGTCAGCCAAAAAACTGTACCACTGTAATTGGAAAGCCTGTAAAGGTCATAGTTACCTCAGCACATCTGAACTTACAGAACATATCTCAACGGCTCATATCGGATCGGGTAAATCATCTTATACTTGTCTTTGGGAAGGATGTTCAGGAAATGGAAAATGTTTTAATCAAAGACAAAAGGTGATGAGACATTTACAATCTCATACTGGAGATCGACCATTTGAATGTGAGATGTGTGAAAAGAGATTTGGTGAGATGGCTACTTTGGTACAACATCGTAGGACACATACGAATGAAAAGGTAAGATTTTTGAATCTATTGAATTGAATGATCCCCCGAAAAAGGTTTGAATAATGCTGATGATGATAATTTGGTTTCATTTAGCCATATAAATGTACATTTGAAGGTTGTTCAAAATCATTTGCATTACAATCAGCCTTAACGATTCATAAACGAATTCATACAGGAGACAAACCGTTTAAGTGTACTATAGAAGGATGTTTAGCAAGCTTTAGTGAATCTTCAAACCTTTCTAAACATTTGAAAACTCATCTAGGTTTAAAGAATCATGAATGTAAGGTTTGTAAGAAAAAGTTTGGTAGATCTGATCAACTGCTTAGACATATGGGAACTCATGAATCGGTTAATCTTAAGAAAAGAACTGAGGAGAGTAGTAGGGAGAAAGAGAATGGTGGTAGGATCGTTAAGAAAAGGAAATAAAAGCAATTTGATTTTTTCCTTTGTTTGTTTGATTTTTTTGAGGTATTCATTGGGTTCTGGTTTTTAGTTATTTGTGAATAGATAGAATCTATTGGAAAAATTGTCAACTTGTAGCACTACCATTTTATCTCTAACATTAATAAAAAAACAAAATGACAGCAAGCAAATCTGTGCAATTTTTCATTGAGAACAGTTTGCTGATCTGATTTCCTTTAAGCAAAAATCACAACTAGGGTTTTCTATATAAAAAAGTTTATACACATTTTGTAACAACAGGCAAAGACCCCTAGATAGACCATGACGAATATAAAATAAGAAAATTCCCCAAGTTCCTTTTATAAAGAAGGTTTGAAATTTCAAGTAGTAACAGTATCAGAAGCATGATCTTTAATCCAATTATGAATCCAAGCCAAGATCCTATTAACATTTTCATCAATCTCGTCAATGAGATCCGAATTTAATTCAATAACGATTTGATGATTATAATTTGAAATCGCTTCATTAAAACATTCACCCATGATCTCAGCCAGATTGTTTTCTTGAATTTTGTTTAAATGATAACCTCTTCTTTCTAATCTATCCCATAACTTGTTATGTGGTGTACGTAAGACGATGATCAGATCGAACCAGTCTTCGGGAAATAAGCAGGATGAATGCCAGTCTAGGATAATACCTCCTTGGGTGGATGTGAAATGTGGTTCTAGTGCGTCTAATAACTAAAATCCAATCAGACAATTTTTTTGGGGGAAAACAAAACATCAGATTTTTTTGGCGGGGGGTTTGGATTAAGAATGATGGATTCACTTTATCATCATCTACAATAAACGATTGCCATTCATCATCCCAACCTTGATGACACTCATTCTCTTTAACAAATTCACCAATATTTATTGAACGGATTCCTAGTGGTTCATTAGATGATGAATTAGATGTCATTAATAATTCACAGTGTGTGGTTTTTCCTGTTCCGGGAGTTCCGGTGATTAAGATATTTGGTAAGTTTCTTGGGGTCGAATTGATTTCTTCGGTTCCTGAATCTGATTCGACTTCTTCGGTTTCTGGGTTCATATTTTCTTTTGCTTTTTCTTTTCCTTTTTCGGTGATTTGTTGTGGATTACTGATTGGAATTGATTATCTTCTTGGGTATCTTGTTGATTATCTTGGTTGGATTATTCGATTTTGATGCCTCATGGTTGCAAAAATTCTTGGATAGAGTGGAGATGGAAAATAACTCATTATTAGCATATTAGCCTTACTTTACATGCTACACCTACACTGCATACCCAACCACAATCTAGCCATCAAGTCAATTTGCCAATCAGAATCGTATAAAACCAGCAAAAGGTCTCGACTCCAATGTTCATCATCCGATCAACTGCTGGCCTGCACGCAAAGGTTCAACGCCAGATATGCAAAACATTATCTTCATCATCTTCACTTCGAGTCCATGAACGATCGAACCTCAATCCAATCCGAATCTTCCTTACTCTCTTGCCCTTCCACTTCCGAAACCGAACCAATCCAATCCTCCTTCAATCCAATCACATAAGCTCAAATCCATCCCCAAACCCTTTCACTCTCTCTTGCCATCCTTTTCCTCCTTCATCCCCCAACGCAGTCCTTAAGGCGCTCGACTAGATGATTAAGATCATTACTGATTTTTCCTCTAAAAGAAAGAAAAAAACCTGAAATTAATTTATTGTTTTTTTAATCTCTCTTTAATGACGAAGAAAACCATCAGTTCTGATCAATTCTTTTTTTATAAAAAAGAAATCAAAAATCATCAACCACCTCTACCAAGGTGAAGGATAGTCGTGATTCGAGTCAACTCTGCGTAAGATGAAATCTAAGTTTGAATTCTTACTTGTTTGTCTGGAGCTTTTTCCTACTTCATCTTTTTTTTTTGGTCTTGTAAAAGATCATGATTAGGATGGGGTTTTTTAGGGGATTGCTTGCAAGTGTTTCTAACTACATTTATTGTCTTTCTTTGGATTCTTTTTGTTGAGGTTTTTGGTTTGCAATTGGTACCCAGTAATGATTTTTTTGGAGTGCGATTGGTACCCGATAATGAACTTTATCGTGGTATGATCATCCTAGCATTTTTATGCTTGACCTGACCCAGACCCATGAGTGTATGACTGCTGCTGACGAGGATGCCCTGCCTCCCAATAAGATGCCGCTTGATGTCAAACTCACTCAACCTCAGCAGTGATGAATTTATAAGTAGGAATCTAATAAAACGATGAAGTGGAGTATCAAGACTCTCATAAACTGCGAAGCACTGCTGATATCTTTCTATGACCCTTTCAAACTCGTTTCAGAGCTTTTCTGAGCTTATGTAAGATTTCAAGAATGATCACGCAGGATTGAAATTGAATGGATCGGATTTCAGATGAGGAACTGTTGAAGTGGCGTACGAAGTGGCGTACGAAGCAAGTTTCATCATTTTTTTTGAAAAGTGATGTCATTTTGAAAGTAGCATTCAATGGCTCACGATAGCTTACGATACCATCTGACTCTGAGCAAGCGTGAAGAAAGTCAATCAGTGAGGAGTGTTACCACGTGTGCAATACATATGAATTAGAGAATTGCTGTGCTACATCAAAAGACTCAGTCGATTCGAATCACAGATGAGAGCTGACTGAGGTGGATTTGATCGATTTCATGGATTAGAGTTTCAAAATGATCATGATGAACTTCTGATCTGATTTACATACACATACCTTCAAGCACAGCAAAAGCCATGCCATTCACGATGAAGATGTGGCATGTATTCTGAAGACAACCATTCAAGTTTGAGTGTGTAGACTTGAATATGTTCCAATTCGAATCAACGTATCGAAATCTGAAAATGGTAATCTAAAGTTTCGTCCCCAAAAAAGACAATTTCTAAAACAAATCAATTGACGTCATCATCAAAAAAGACTATTGTACTTACCCAAATCAATCAAATCACTAAATCCGATGAGTTCCGATTTGATTTTGAACTTCTTTTTGATTCTTTGTAAGTAAAGCTTTGTAATCTTTTGATGAGGTTTTAAAAAAGGAAATTTTAATTGAATTCAATAGAACAAAAAAAAAAGATAAAAGAAACGTTTGAGATAGGTTTTACAAAACTTTCTATAAAGAGTATATAAAGAGTTTAATGATCAATTGGATAGAAGAGTGTTTTTTTTTTGATTTTGAAAAGAGAAAATAAGATATTTCGAATTTCTATTGACTCACA
Organism: Melampsora larici-populina 98AG31; assembly: GCF_000204055.1. Taxonomy (NCBI): domain Eukaryota; kingdom Fungi; phylum Basidiomycota; class Pucciniomycetes; order Pucciniales; family Melampsoraceae; genus Melampsora; species Melampsora laricis-populina. Next base: position 2,003,802 of record NW_006768771.1, read on the forward strand.
ATCAATCATCATAAAATCATCACTTGGCTCTCTCTCGCTATCTCATAATTAAAGATTCTCCAATTTGAAAATTGAATCAATTCATAAACTAAAAAGCTTTTGAAGAGAAGAATTTGTTCTTTCCCTTTCACTACAAACTTCAATTCATCATCAGTCCTATTAAATCCTTTCTCCACTAGACAATCTAAATTCTTATCAATCTCATCCTTGATTTCCAGTTTATCTACTTATATTACATCTTCATCATCATGCCTTTCACAATCGATCTCAGTGAGTCTTCTTCGTTTAACATCAGCTTTACAGTCATTCTGATTCATTAAAAATCATTCTGTTTACCTTCTTTACCTATCACTTCTCCAGAGGATAAATGTATCATTGGTGAGTTGAGAGTTCTTTAATTCATCTGGTTTATCGGTCAACAAGTTTTTATTCATTCTTCTTTTCTTGGGGTTCTGATCAGTCACTGGTGGGAACCGAGGTATCGGTCTTGCCTTATCAGAAGCTTGTGCTGAAGCTGGTGCATCAGTTGCAATCATCTACAATAGTCAGTTTACTTCACTCTCATTATTTTCATCATTTTGAATTCTATCAATCATAACTGAGCGCCTATGCTTTCAAAATTTATGTCAAATTCTAAACAGGTGCCAAAGATGCTGATGATCGAGCAAGTGAAATCGCAAAGAAATTCGATATCAAATGTCGTGCTTACCAATGTGATGTTGGAAAACAAGAGGTGGTAAAAGAAGTGTTTAAGAAAATTAACTCTGAAATGGGACCTGTGACTGGATGTAAGTTGAAGTCTATCTCGATTCGGTCGAACTTGAAGAGGTGAACGCATATATTCAAATGTATTATGGTTCTCTTTTTTTAGTGATTGCCAACGCAGGTGTTTCTGTTGTGCGAGAGGCCTTAAAGTACACTAAGGATGACTTTAGTAAAGTATGCAATCATTCGAAAGCCTTTGATCATCCCTCTCCTCAAGCCTCGCTCATTTTCACTTTTTGGTTTCGTTGCTCTAGATTTTCGACGTCAACGTTTTCGGTGTTTGTAAGTCATCGAGTTTAAAAATTCAACCAACGTATCTATGGCTAAGATCTCTACTTGGTCTCTCTCTCTTTAGTCAACACCGCTCAAGCTGCTGCCCAGCTATGGGTTGATGGTAAGATACTTGCTATAAAGTTTCAAATTCTTGTAGAGGGGTCTTACATCTAACATTGTGGTGGTCATTTTAGCTGGATTCAAGGAAGGAAGCATCGTCATCACTTCTTCGATGAGCTCTCAAATCTGCAACCGACCACTCACCCAATGTTTCTACAACTCTTCAAGTCAGTTTGAATCTCTTCAACTGCACTGCTGATTTTAATAACTGACCAATGAAATTCTTTTGATCGTGGATGTACAGAGGCAGCCGTTTCTAACCTTGGAAAGTGCTTGGCAGCTGAATGGGCAGACCATTCAATCCGAGTCAACGTCTGTTACCTTTCGCTCGCTACTTTATATGTGTTGCTCTTATACTTACTCGTCTTGCAATCTTGTGATCCTTAGATGCTGTCCCCAGGATATGTGAAAACCGATCAAACTTCTCATATGGATGCTAAACTTCGTGAGTTTCAAGCTGATGGAGTACCACTCAAGAGGTTTGCCGAACCCGAAGAGATGGCTGGACAGGCTATTCTTCTTCTTTCCAAGCGAGCCAGTTACATGACTGTATGTGATTTTTCTCTGGAGACAGACTATATTCCAGGATCCATAGATAGGAAGCTCACTTTTATGCTTTTGAATGTGATTTTAGGGAGGTGAATATTTTGTTGATGGTGGTAACCTAGTATGGTAAAAGAATCTATGATGACGATTTTTTCCATCGATCGTTAAAATCTTTCTTCTGCCTCGTTTTACTTTGTCTTTGCAATGTCTCGCTTTTTCTCTTTATCAAATCAAAGTATGTATATGTTGAACCTAACCATCAAGAAGAAAAAAAAAGTAAAAATTAGTTATATATATAGTGTGCAATTCTTTTGTTGTTATTAAGAATGAAGAGATTGAGATGTAGATGAGTGAAGTTATCAATGGTGATTTCTTTTGTTTTGCAAAAGTAGATTGTGAATTGTTTGTTTTCTGCGTTTTTTCAGGTATGGTTTGTGCTTTGAGCCTTTTTGTGCTAACTTAACTAAGTCCCCTCCTAGTGTCCGGGGGAAAAAAACACAACAAACCCCGGAGGCACAGAGGGGACTTACATGTTATAACAGTTTTCTTGGTGACAAGGGAAATTGACTTTTGGTGGTAAAAAAGGGTCCACAAATAAAACTTTTTTTTACAATTGTGAAATTCCTTGTGTTTCTAGTATGATCTGCGCCTGCTTCTTGCGCTTCTTTCCCCCGATTCAGAAAACCCTTTCTCCTTTGAGAGAAAAAGTTTTAATTGGGCTCAAAAAGGTCTCTTTCCAAGTTTCCAAAGTCGCGACTGCGGCTATTAGTACGTGTTCTGTAACACATCCATCTGAAACACGGAATTTCAAAAGGGTCTGTCAAGATCTTTCAGATTGGGTCATCCGCATGTGCTCTTGTACCTTGACGGAATTAACATATCAATTGTCTATCATCGTACATTCTTCGATTTTTCACTATTTCATTGTACCCAATTTCCCACTTATCATTTTTCCATCATAAAACCCAATCATATCCACATATCATTGGTCAATTTCCCTACGTAAACTTCTCAGATTTCCCGTGATCAATTGACCATCATAAAAGTGTCAGATTTACATTTGTATTAATATATCAATCCCTGCCATTTATTGTGTGAGAACATGCCTGTGTCCCAAATCCGAACTCGAAGCAATGCAGAGAAGGATGTCAAGCTCTCTGACATCCTCGACATTGGTTTATCAATCCCAACTTTGAAGATCGAAACCCCGACACTGACCAAAAAGCTGCTGCAATCCAGCACAGTGGAGCAGCAACAAGCAGTTTCTCTCCGCTTCAAAGAGAAGTACGCTAATCAAGAAGCGAAGAAGATTCAAATCGACACCACAGTCAGCCTTGTCAACGGTGATGATACGTTTCTTTTGGCTGGGACGGGCTACGGAAAGAGCCGAGTTCCGGAACTGTTCTTCCACATGTTCGCCAAGGTAAAGAAACCTGTTGTCTTGGTCTTGAACCCATTGGATGCCCTCGGAAACAATCAGGTCAGTACATGTATAAGTTCTTTGATAACTGAAGATTGCATCTGACCTTTGATTGATCTCAGGTCTTGGAGAAGAGTCGAATTGGGATTCAGGCAATTAATCTCACAAAGACCACGTTCAGCCCAGAAGTATTGTCCAAATTGAAAGAACATGCTTATTCTTTCATTTACTTGGTAAGTGATGCCTTATAGATGACAGACTTGGTAGCTTTTGTTGGTCAGACTGTTACTGACACTGGAACTCTTACAGAGTCCAGAAATCTTTCTCAATAGCGAGGCGTTCCAATCACTATATCATTCTAAGGACTTTCAGCGGCATCTCATCTTGAAAGTTGTCGATGAAGCCCATTGCATCTATCTCTGGGGACTTCAGGCTTCCGGACAATCAAGAGGCTATTCTACACATGTCATACCCGAAGATGTGGGCCAATTTCGGCCGTCCTATGGTAATCTTGGCCAGCAGCTCATGGCCACAGACGGAGTTCCGCTTCTCCTGATGTCTGCAACATGTCGACCAACTGCGATCAGAGCAATACAGTCCAGCTTGAAGATTGTACCGAAGAACATGACTGTCATACAAGGTGAATTGACACGACCCGAGAATCGCTTCATTCGCTTGTACCTTACTCGCCCATTAAATTCAGCCAAAGACCTTGAATCTCTGTTCGCTCGGTCATCTGTCATCTCTAATGAAGATATAATACCAACTTTGATCTATTCTGGAACTCGAAACGCGACCGGAACCGTTGTTGATGTTGTATGTAAAGCACGTGGAGAGCCTGATGATTCATGCAATGGAAATAGTACCTTTATCAGACGGTATCACTCAGTAACCGGAGAAAAAGATCAGGTCAAACGTGTTCAAGATTATGCAGATGGAGTGTTTCCAATCTTATCTTGTACTTCGGCTCTTGGATTGGGGCAAAATTGGACACGGGTCAGGATAGTGATCATCTTGGGGGCAATGGACCCAGCCGAATCGAATCAAATGGCAGGTCGAGCTGGGCGTGATGGTGAGGATGGCCTGGTCATTCATCTTGTTCAGCCAATCATGTCCCCAGGAAAGAACAGGCCGGATGACATACAAGTCAGCCCCAACATGAATGATGAAGACCGAATGCATGCTCATCGAGTGACTCCATGTTGTCTTCGAGTAGCCTATTCAGTAGATAATCTGTAAGTCAATCGTTTTCGGTCACTTATGTGTTGGGAAGTCTGACAATGTTTGTGTATCTCATATGATTTCAAAGGAAAGGGTACATACCAGTCAGTCTGTCGGATCCTGGATATCTTGAAGAGCTCGAACGCGAAGCGGCCCTCAAGATGCGTCAGTGTAGATGTTCTCAATGTGATCCTCAAGGATGCGCCCGGATTATACGTTTGCTGCCGTTTACAAAGGCCCAAGAATTTGATTCCCTCCTGAAATCTTCACCTACACAACCTGAAGATGTCAGTCGATTCGGATTCCCTAAAAAGATCACAAAGCGCAAGTTTTCTGGAGATATTCCAGTCATATGCAAGCACAACGACTCAATCCGGCTAAGTGTTCCAATGATCGACCTCGCTGTCATACTTGTGGGCAAGTTCGAGGCTCTTTTTCAACAATATTATCCAAGTGGTTCTCACATGATGTCAGAATGGCTTTTTGATCGCGAAGATGCATGGCAAATAGTCAAAAACCATGAGGCTGTTCATAATGGTATTTTCTTACGAGAAATTCTCGGTGGTGAAACTGTACCCGGACAATTCGCTTTGGTGAACGAGTGTATAAACTTATGGTTACAATCGCCAGTCTATCACCAGCATCAACAAGACCTAGCGGATGAACAGATCAGGCTTGATCAAGAGTTTCTTGATTCAAATCTAATTGAAGAAGAACACCGAGAACAGATGCGACTCAAGAAAATAGCAAGTGACATCAAAAAAGCAGGGATTGCAGATCGGAAGCGACTTCGGAAACAAAAGGAAATTGAAAAACAGATCGAGAGGGATATGAAACTCAAAAAGAGGCAACAGGAGCTTCATAGCATTGTCAGTCCAATCTTATGTACTACGGATCATCATCTGATCCATGGAATTCATCACGTTCTGCGTTTCTTTCCTTCATAGAACCCCAAATGAATCGAGATGGTATCTTCTTCCTCGCCTCTTCCTTCAAGATGTTTTTAAGTTTCCCTATTCCGAGAGCTTCGATATCATCGACTTCGTCATTATCATCTGTATCTCGACTGTTCTGGTTGATTTCAGTATCACACATGTGCACTTGCGCCATGTGTAAAAACGATTGGAGCGAAGGTTGTGTGATCATGTTAGCATTGGATTGATAGATGTCCTTGAGGCCAGACCGTTCTTTCAATTGTTGTATCTGTTTACGTAGCTGTGAAATATTACAAATGATAAGAATGAGGAACTGATCTTAAACCTAGACTAGAATCACTAACCAGTGGAATGATAATGGAGAACCTCTCCATGAGTCGATCGATCTTGGTCCCTTGCCCCTGTCGTCAGAAACATGAGTCAGTGTATTAATCAGGTTTCGTATAACGGTAAACCGAAGATGCTTACCGAGTTGTTGAAAAAATACTTGAGCCAATAATTCTGAATCTCAAGATAGAAGTCCTTGGCTACCCAATGTCCGTCTCGGCCACTGGATGGAATAAGAAGTGAGTGCTTGATTGCTTTCGCCAGATTTTTTGGTAAGTCTCGCTCGAGTATCGATATAAAGCGTGGGAGGTGTATGGCGTAATGTGAGAGTCCAGTAATTCCCTGTGCCATGACCGCCCACCTCTTCCACATCAACAAGACTCGTCCAATGTCACCGGATCTCATTGCTTTATCACCCTCAACAATTGAAGCAAAGTCGCGCAGTCGTAGGCTCATCTTGTACATTGTCCAATCTCCAGTATTTGAAGACTTGTGCAAAGATTCGCGAGTGAAATACTGGTTGTAGCATTTGTCAATTACCGATTGAGCTACACCAGGCCGGTCAAACTCCAGCCTCGCTTTGCTTGGCCATGCTTCGATCGTTTGTCTGGGTTCGAAAGGCCATGTCAGATCTAATCAACATTGGAAGGGAAGATGACAAGTATTTGGAAAGATAGGTTGTACGTACTTTAGCAAAAATACCATCGTTGCAGTGTGTCCTTTGTGAATCACTTGCATCAATGAGTTGAAGTCTTGCTGAGATGGTTGCTTATCGGTCTTCATTCCAAGTGCAGCAGCAGTCCGATGGAGCCCTGTATCCGAAGAATCATTTGAATCTCCCCAATGGTGACTCAAGACTTTGCTGGCGATGTTCCAAAGGGTATGCGACAGGCCGGGAAGGTTCAGAACATTCTGTAGAGCCTCTTCTTTATGGCCTGCAGGAAAGCGTTGACGGATGAGGGATTCGAAATTAAGGCAAGTCCCCATATCACCCTCAATGACTTGTAAACTTTGACTGAAGGACGCCGAATCCTGACCGGTCTGCATATGACACTGGGTGAGCATCTCAGAAACTCCCGAAGCCGAGTTATCTGACGCACTCATCATCTTCAGCATCAAGATATGGGGTTTATACATTTCAATCGGGTCGATTGGGGGTGGTGATGTATTCAGAGATGTTTTTGAGCACTTGTAGCCTGATGAATCTTTCTTGATTACATAATTCAAGAAGGCTGTTGCGAGCTGAGACTTGAGTACTGCTTCCCAATGATTGCTTTCGTCTTCATTAGGAAGAAGATCAGAGATTTCCAGAGGCCGATCTTGGCTTTGGCGAATATATTTCAAAAGGCTATCAACACTAGTTTCGCTGTAGTCGATGTCTTTGACTAGATGGTGTGGAAGGACATGCAAGTATCCATATGAACCATGAAACATCTTCGTGGTCTTCTCAAGACGAGGATCATGCACTCGAGCTTGGATGTCAATGTTATCAAGTACCAAGAAAGGTCGAATCGGGTAAGATTTAGAGCATAAAACTTTGATCGCCTTTTGAGCAGCAAGGCCCAAAGTGTCCATAGCCGAAAGTGCAGTCTGTCTTGAAGATGCCAACCCCAGGAAGTGCAAGTAGTCATTCACACGATCAGAGACGCCGCATGCAACAAAGGAGATTGAATTCTGTAACTGCAATGCATTGAAGCGTCGATTGCAAGCATATGCAATCATAGACAAAACCACCACCGGAATCTATGGTTGGTGTTCACCAAGGTCAGTATCAGATCAAGTGTCGGAATGATATGTCAATGCGATGTAATCACGTACTTCTTTGAGTCGGTGGGAGTCCAAGTTCCTGTTATCCATCAAGACCGAATGTGAGATTTCCTCAAGATCCTCAGCAGAGACCTCCAGCCGGTCACTGCTTTGTTCGACTACACCTTGTTTGCTCGTTTCTTTCACCACATTATTTAATCGGAGTAGATCACGAGCATTATTGGCTTGTTCGATTTTTGAGTAAATTAACGCATGGAGGAAGGGCATGCTCTCCCGGATGAGAACTGCTCTAGCTTCCTCTGCGTTTGGCTCCAAAAAGGATTCATCAATTTTATTGGAACTGTAGAATCCGCCTTCAGGACCTGCACCTCGTGGCAACTCTTCTTGATTGACGATGAACTTTGCCTGTAAAATTTCAGAGCTTGTCAGTATAAATTTCTGGACACAACCATCGGATTGCTGAGCTGTTTCAGGAAAAATCATTCACCTCTCTCAGAATGAAATTATTCCATCTTTCTACATCAGTCTGATCGGATCCGTCGAGGATTCGTCTCTTGATGCCAAGTAAGATCTGCTCGGTCGAAGCCCAGCCAGTTGATGTTCCCCAAAATTGACGTCTCTTGATAATCTCGGGTTTGGTAGAATCCAGTAAATTTTGTAAGAATTTTTTTGGATTTGACCCAAGCTTTTGGATGTAATCACATATATCAAGTGTACGATTTTTTGATTTTCCCGAACTTTTGGGGTCTTGTTGTTCTTCTTGCGCATGTTGAGCTTCTTGGGGTTCATCAATAGCTGGCAAGGTATTGTTTGATACATTTGTAGACGACATGTTTTGATTTTAAAAGATTTTGATTAATGGGAATCAAACTATACAAGAGAGCAAATGCAGGACTTGATTGGACAGTAACAAATCGCAAATGATAAGAAAGGGCTTTGTTGGACTTATTGAAGAAAAAGAAATCAAACAATGAAAGCAAATATTTGAATGAGTAGTCGAAAATTGAAGAGGAGAAGAGAAGCAGGCCGTTATCGAACACGAAAAAAGGGAAGAATAAAAGCAAGAATTTTATTGAGTAGTTAACAATTGAAGAGAGAAAGCTGGGTATTTGTGGAACAAGACAAAAGTGAAGAGGGAAAACAAACGGGCCAGAGACAAAAGCCAATGAAAAAGCGAGACACAAGATATAAAGTATGTACAACAAATGATAGTGGTCAGTCGTTCTTCATTAATCGAGTGCTTCCTGCCTAGCTAGCCAGAGTTCTTGCCCTGCCAGCCTGGTTGGTCTACCCCTCAATCACCGGGCTCTATTCTACTGTACCTGCTGAGATGATTCATCAGGAGATGGTCCTGTGAGATGGCTAGGCAGCAGTCCAGTCAGAGTTAGGCAATATCGGAACCCATCAAGGCATGCGGTTTTGATGGTTTCCAAATTTGGTTACAAGATTACATATGCAGACAACAACTGTAACCTCGCAGCAAATCAGAAACCCTAAACTCGAAAAGAGACCTTTTTGAGCCCAATTAAAACTTTTTCTCTCAAAGGAGAAAGGGTTTTCTGAATCGGGGGAAAGAAGCGCAAGAAGCAGGCGCAGATCATACTAGAAACACAAGGAATTTCACAATTGTAAAAAAAAGTTTTATTTGTGGACCCTTTTTTACCACCAAAAGTCAATTTCCCTTGTCACCAAGAAAACTGTTATAACATGTAAGTCCCCTCCGTGCCTCCGGGGTTTGTTGTGTTTTTTTCCCCCGGACACTAGGAGGGGACTTAGTTAAGTTAGATCCTGATGGTTCAGCTCCTGAAGGATCCGATTTCATTATCAAAGTGAATTATAGCCTTAATAGAAATATCGTCAAAAAAAATGAGCGAAACTCAATGGAGACTCTCAATAATCAACTCACCAAAAACTTGCACACTGTCAAAACTGTCGATACAGCTAATGGAAATATTCTCAAAAACAATGAGCCAAAATCAATGGAGACTCTCAATGATCAACTCACCAAAAACTTGCACACTGTCAAAACTGTCGATACAGCTAATGGAAATATCCTCAAAAACAATCAGCGAAAATCAATGGAGACTCCCAATAATCAACTCACCAAAAACTTGCACATTGTCAAAACTGTCGATACAGCTAATGGAAACATCCTCAAAAACAATGAGCCAAAATCAATGGAGACTCTCAATAATCAACTCACCAAAAACTTGCACACTGTCAAAAGTGTTGATACAGCTAATCCAAGTATTTTCTGTTTCTTCTTCTGTGGTTGTCATCCTGATATGAAGTGATCACTGACATGATTTATACGTCCAATTGTCATCAATCCAGGTAAAGTGACAACCTCATCCAGCAGCTCACCTACCTTAATTCGACTACAACTATCATCTGCAAAGATTCGAGAAGTGAATACTCAAGAAGTCAATACTGCTGAAATGACAACCTCCGTTTCTGGAAATGACGAATTTCTTGATTTAGAACCAACAAAATTCATATTTGGTTGTACTTGTTTCCTATGTCAATCAAAGATGAAGCTGCTTGAAACGCCAGAAGAACACATGCAAAGCGAGGCACACAAGGTAATGCTGTTCTGACCCTTTTCAACTGAAGACCTATGTTTCCCCCATGACTTGTTCACGCCTGGAACTGACCTGAACTTTGAATCGTTTTTCTGTGGATTTATAAATGCCACAGATGAAGTCACAATGTGAATTCTATCGATCGCAATTCCAGATTTTCAATGATCAACTCAAGTCCAACCCTGTTCCTATTCATGATATAATTGGTGAGGCAAGCAAAGCTCAATCAGGCCAGAAGTGTGGGCATGGTGGGCCGAGGACTACACAAGCCATACATGATGTAAATTCGTAGCCTTTCTTGATTTTTATTCTTTCTCTTGATCTGAATTGGTTTTTTTTGATTCATAAATGCAAAAGGTGCAAAAAGATGAAGACAGCAGCTCTCCACCACTCATGAAGCGCGGGCGAGGCCGGCCAAAGACAATAACCCAAGACGGGAACACTGTAAAGAAGCGCCGGCCAAAGGAATCAGCCAAAGGCGGGAACGCGGTAAAGAAGCCCCGGCCAAGTGAATCAGCCGGAACAATATCAAGAAGCGCCGGCGAGGTCGGCCAAGGAACGAGCTGAAGACGCAAGACAATATTACAAAGCGTAAGGCAAGCCGGCCAAGGAAATTACCTGAAGCCGACAACAATTGAAATGATAGCCTTCCTGTAACAAGCTAATTGCATAGGCAAATATTGTTCTTTTGAGTATCTTCATAAGTATCAATGATCTTTTCTATATCATAATGTTTCTCGCGTTTTGTGCTCAATTTCCCTGTTGAGATTGAG
>NW_006768771.1:2014630-2052130 GCF_000204055.1 Melampsora larici-populina 98AG31
TACCGTCTTCAAACAATCTAATCAAGAAGATCATTCAACTTCACATTCTCAACCTCAAGCTCATGACTCACTCGATTTCTTTTCGATTCCCACCACTGCAAACTCTAAATCTAATTCAACTACGGTTATTTCTCAAAACAAGACCTCCGGTTTCTTTGCAACACCCTTCAATACAGTCCTTCCACCTCCTCGCTTAAGCTCATCTCAAACTTGTCAAAATACCGAAAAGACCAGTCCAACTCATCAAGACCGTCTTTCTAATATCTTTGATTCACCTTCTTCTTCCTACAATCCTACTCCTTCAACCTCTCCTCCTTCGATAGATCATCCTAACCTTTCTTCACCTCCTATCGAACCTGATACGAAATTCAGTCCAGATGGTACAAGTCCTTTATCTCTTTCGTCACCCAGCAGATCAACCTCTTGTCCGCATCCATCACATCTTTCTAGGATCCCATCTATCAAACGTTTGAATGAGAGCATCATGCCAGAAGTCTCATGCGATAAACGGTATACACCACTCAAACACTCTATGTTGAAACCTACTACTACTACTACTACTACCAATGGACAGAATCCAAATCAATCAGATCATGATACCGAACCATCTCCCAATAAACACCTTGAACCTCCGAGTCGACATCCCACTTTCGTAGCTACCAACCATACTCTTTCTCGACTCTCGACTCTCAGTCCTGCATCTTCTTCTTCATCTACACCTACACCTACTTCGGCTCAACAAGAACAGCCTAGCTTTAGTACATCATCCACTGTAGAAAACTCATCACAACTTCTCGATCCTGCGTCTGGTATTGTTTATCATATCACTAGGACCTTGGGTGAAGGAAGTTTTTCGAAAGTTGTTGAAGCTAAACATGGACCGAGTCATCAACTTGTGGCCCTGAAAATGATCGCTAACGATGCAGTTGACCGGAATGAAAGAATGAAGAGTTCGGTAGGAAGAGAGATTGGTGTCTTACAGGTAAATCAGAGTACAAAATCCAAATTGTAATAGATCCGAAAACTAAACTAAACTTGTACCTTTTTTCTTTCTTTGTCATAGCATATTCGACATCCATTATTGATAGGAATGAAAGCGGCTTTTGAAACGGTTGATACGCTTCATACAGTCTTGGTACTTGAACATGTGGGAGGAGGCGAATTGTTTGATTTGGTGGGAAGAGCTCATGCTTCCTTTACTGATGAGTTTGTGGAAAGGAGTATGGGTGAGTTGGTTGCTGCTATTGGTTGGATGCATCAACTTGGACTTGTTCATCGAGATATTAAACTTGAAAGTCAGTTTTTTCTCACAATCATTAATTCTTATTTTAAGAGTCTTTTTTTCTAATTGATTTTTTTTCATAGATATTATACTTACTAGACCATTATTTGTGGATGGATCAATTGAATTACCACCAAAGTCTGAACCGATGATCAAACTGACTGATTTTGGATTATCAAGGTTTATAGACTTAGAAGGAAGTTTACTTAGCACTAGATGTGGTTCAGAAGAATACGCAGCACCTGAATTGATCCTTGGAAAAGCGTATGATGGTAGAAAAACAGATGTTTGGGCATTAGGTGTTGTAGGCTACGCTTTGGTGGTGGGAAGGTTACCGTTTGGGGGAAATAGTAGGAGACAGATGTTGGTGAAGATTGCTAAGGGGTCTTATGAATGGCCATCCGAAGAAGAAGGGGAGAAGGGGAAGATGAAGGGTGGTGATGGTATTAAGAGTTTGGTGGAAAAGATGTTGGTAAGAGAAGCTGAAAGGAGGATACGAATTGAAGAACTTGAAGGGTTTGAAGAGTTTAAAGAAAGATGGAACCACAAGGGATTGGGTAGAAGACCGATTGAAGGATCTGAAGCGGCTAGATTCTTGGCTGGGGAAATCTTACCGATTGAAACTTAGAAAAAATTTATTGAATCATCTTTCATTAATTAATTTTGGAGAAAGGTTGGTTTATGGTTTGAGAAAATCTGGAAAACTTTGATACCTTTTTTTTTTTTTTTTTGAAAAACTTGGATTTTTTTTCTTGGTTCTTTTCTTTCTTTGCTTGGTTCTTTACTTTGTTTGTTTGTTTGTTTGTATGTTTTTTCTTTGGAAATCGGTTTTGTTTGATTAGTTATCCTTTTCTTTGAGATTGTGTATATAGTTTTTCTCTTTTGATTATCTTTTCCTTTTTTCTTTTTCTTTTTGATCTTTTTTATTTAATCTTTTTTTTGAAATCTTTATGTTTTAGTATGTTTTTTGATTTTCTTTTCTTTTCGTGTTTGAAAGAATTGAAAATGATTTTTTTCTTTTAGCAACCAATCATCAAAATAAAAATAAAATTGAAAATGAACATGAAAATGAAAATGAAAAAATTGGAATGAAAAAATTGGAATGGGGTTATATTTCTTATTGATTTTTTGATTTCTTAACTTGTTTTATTTGTCTTTTGTGGTTTTGATTTTGATTTTTTTGGATATGGATTTGGTTTGTTTCTTTTATATGTCATGATTTTCTTTGGAATTTGAAAATGAAAAAAATGAAAATAAAAAACCAACTATGAAAGTTTCTTTACATATTCAGGAAATTTGAGTTTTTGAAAACAGAGGAAAACACTCAAGTTTTCAAAAAAAAAAAAGATGTGGAGTTTTTGAAAGAAACTGTTCAGGTTTCTCATAAAACTGGGTGAGCTTTTTGGGGAAAAAAATCTTTTGGAGTTGATTGAATGATCAAACTTGATTGATTGTCTTATTGCACACATCAGCTTCAAGATCCTGTGACTATCATCTTGGAATTTGAATTCTACTCAAGTTTTCTCCTTCAGTGGCTTTAGTTGCTTGAAATCCATTAAATTGATGTTTTCCTTGGGAATTATATACAACTCTGCATCATTTCCCTCACTCAGCTTACTCTAGAATGCTCTTGTAGGTGAATTGATTGATCCTACATAAAATGCTGATCCTACATAGTATGCAGGACTATGAACAAGCTTGGAGCAGAAGATCTCATGAAGATGAAAAAGAAAAGCTCAAGCTTCTCTACCTTACTCTTATCCACCACATCCTTTACCTCAGACCCTCAACAAGTGATCATACTCAACTCAACTCAGACATTCAAGTAAAAAGAATGACCATCTGGAAGCTTGGTTTTTTTTGGGATGAGGGGAGATTGAAGTTTAAAATTCAAGATATAAATACAGATTCATTTTTTTGCTTAAAACAGGTGGTGATGAAAGAAAAAAGAATCACGAAAAAAACAAAATGAAATTAAACAAAATGAAAAACCAGAAAGAGTTTGAAAGAAAGATCAGTAGTCAAATCAGAAGAGTAGGGATTAAAGATTATAAGTTTTTGAAAATCATAAAGAAAAGTTAAAAATTAAACGTTGAAAATTTGAAAAGCATAGTAAAGAAAAGAATTTTTTTCAAAAACTTTTGAAAAAAAAAACACACACAAAAACTTGAGGAAAAAAAGTCAACATTGATAGAATACAAAAAGTCATCAGAAATTCAAAAAAAATTGGTTCATCAAAGATAGATTTGATCTTTGAGTTTGTTTGTTTTAATAAAATTACAATTAAACACATCATCATCCCAAAACGAAACCAAAAAAAAAAAAACGAAACGAAACAAACCAACATAGACAAAGAAAAGAATACAACAAGAGAGAAAGAGAGAGAGAGTCAAAGATCGGGTAAGCTCGTCGGGGATCTTAATGATGTTCTCGCCTAATAGAAAGATTGATGATGAAAAAGATTAGCTTTTTTTGAGTTTCAAAATCACTTGATCAATCCAAGAGAGATTCCAACTGCATACTCTTTATAAACTTCTTTAACTCCTTTTACAAAAGGTGATTCAGCTAAGACCTTAGCTTGTAACAAGTCTTCTTTTCTGATCTCTTCTTCATCGTCTTCTTCTTCTTCTTCTTCTTCTTCTTCGTCAAGGACTTGTTCGGTTTCGTCTTCTTCTTCTTCTTCCTGTTCTTCCTCTTCTTCTTCTTCTTTTGTTCGGATAGCTTCAACACCATCGGTTGTGTTTGAGCCTGTGCTGGTGACGGCTGAACTTTTGCTGGTTGGAGCTGATGCAGACGATTCTGAAAGTTCTGCATTTGAGGTGTTAATCGGTGGAAGAGTCACAGCTTGAGGTGTAACAGAAGGTTGTAAGATTTCTTGTTCTTCATTTCTTTCGGTTGGTACAGAAGCCAATTGTTGATGCGTGATATTATGAGAAGCAGAAGTCGTAGGAGTCGTAGACTCATCCCCAGTTCCTACTTTAGCATCTGATTCTCGACGAGCTTTCTCTTCACGTTCTTGTCTTCTTTTCCTTAACCATGCCATCCCACTTCCATCATCATCAGCAACGATAGCTGAACGAACCGAACCGAAATCGGAAACTGAACTAGCACTTGTTGAAGTACCTGTGGCTCTTCCTTTGACCGATCCACCAGCTACACCCCATTCGTCAAACGCAGGTTCTTCAATTATCGACACCCTTCCTGCTCCACCTCGACTTCCTCCCATATGAACTTTACGTTGAGCAACTGGTGGATACTGGGCTCTTCTACGTGGTCTTTGTTCCAAAGGTTCTTCCTTGGATTTAGTTCTTCTCAAGATCGGGTTTCGAAGACAACTCGGCATCGAATCACTTGCCGAACTTCTTGCACTGATACTATAAGACGATTCAACCGAACGAGTCTGTCGTAAAGGTGCACCATAACTTGCAGACTCTGAACTACTTGCATAACTTAGATTAGATGAGGATGTGTTCAATGAACGTGGTTTGCGTTGTTTTGAAACTGCATTAAAGAGTTTCCTTGAGATGGATTCCGTAGGAAGTGTAGAAGGTGGATGACACGATGAGGTTGCTAGTGATGAGACTGAAGTCGATCCAGTAGGTGTATGATAGATTGTGTTATTAGGAATCTGATGGAGAGCTGATGGACCAGGTGAGTTGAGTAAGTTGGAAGGATGGATAGGTTGGATTGATTGATGAGGACCGGATGTATGAGATGAAAAACTTTGATTCTCGGTTGAAGAAGCGGGTTGAAGAGAAGAAGAAGGTTGAGCCGAATTGAGGGACGGATGATCTGATGGGTGATTCTCATTGATCAGAAGTGGATCTAAATCTCTAGGTCGAAGTGCGGAGGGAGGATCACCGGTCGAACCATCAGGTAGAGTTTCATGATTGAAATGTGGATCACCACCCATTGAATAAGATCTTTGTTTCATAGAGCGAGGATCAGGTAGAGGAGCGAATTTGATGGTCAGACTACGAGAATGAGCTTGACGAGTTTGATTGGATTGATCATGGGATTGAGTATGCGTGTTGGATTGATCAGAAGAAGGAGGTGGTAATTGAAATGACATTGAGTTTTTGGATGGTAATGAACTTGATAAACTGATTGATGGTTGAGGTAATAGAGCAGGAGTAGGTGGTTGAGATGATCGATCAGTTGATTGAGAAGGTGTGATTTGAGGAGTATTAGGTACTGAACTTGAAGTTGAGAAATCAATAAAAAGATGAAAAGTTATTAGTGAATTTGAACAAAAGAAAGATTGATAGAAAACTACTTGTAGAAAAGACTTACTTTAATAGAATCCCAGCTTTTGGTCTATCAGACAGATCAGCAATCACGATTGGAGCTTCGTTTGGAGTATTACGAGATTTAGAAGATAAACCGATTCCCGAAGTAAATGAACCTAACCAAGTTTCACGTTCAGGAGGAGGAGCTGAAGAGATTGAAGTCGAAAGTGTCGTATTCGTTAAAGCAAACTCATTTGATAAAGTTTTGGTTAAAGAAATAGTTAGTTTGGGTAAAGGATAAAGTTGAGATTTCGAATTGGATTCTCTTGATGAATCCAAGTTAGAAATTGACATCTTGATTGGAATTAGAATCAGAATCAGAGTTAGAATCAGGATCAGATTAACAGGATGGAGATGGTTTATGAGATTGTATACTGAAGTAGTGATTAGTTAATCGATTTGACTTGAGAAAGGGATCAAACTATCTGATTGAGATAGGAATGATTACCTTTGAGCTTGTAAAATTTTTTTAATTTCTTTAATTTTTAAAAAAAAATAAATAAATTCAAGCAATTTGAACAAGTTTGAATTTGTTTGTAGCACGTTCCTGAAAAAAAAAAAGACTTTAATCTTGTAACTGTGAGTGTGACTGTACTACCAACTTGGTACATAATCTGTTACAAATTAAATTTAAATACCTTCAAACCTTAAAATTCTTGTACTTTCTCATCAACACGTTCGTTCCTCAACTTCATCCATCCATCATGATCCATCGATGCTTTGGTTACATCTACCCACAATTATAGAGATCCCCAATCAAGAAGAATCAATGTGATTTATTTAATGAGTACGTATGTAAACAACTGAGATCAATCATTCCATTCGATCAATCTAATTCATTCTTCATCATCATCCATCTGGATAAATCTCATGATCTAAGACTGCCAAGAATGATTTGATTCAGTCATGATTTGATTTCATTATGTATCATCTGTGCAACAACAACAAAATAAAAATCCTCTTGATCGATATGAAAACGGAAATCACTTTCTGATCGTCAATAGCATTTATCCAAGCTTTTGATCACTTTAAGTACACTGGTGGCGTGTGATGCTTGAGCGTAATAAATATTCAACACCATGGACCACCCCTTAAAGCAAGGGTTGTATGATGGATTTGATCGTGTTGTAGTAATATGTATGTATTTGTCATGAGCTCCTAAACTCCCTTTGGAACGTTTTCAAATTCGAGACCTTCACTTTATTTACAACATACACACGTGTTTGTCGCTTGAAAGTTGAAGCTGATCAACGCCTTGATGTCATGAACTGTACAATAGGGGGTTCTAGTTTTTTTTTGGTTTTTCTGATATTTACATATTCAGATCATTGGACAATAGAAAATAATGGTTCAAGAGTTCTTTGGTTTAATTTTGATGCATGGAAAATGAACAAGTAAGGGAATCAGGTTTTTTACGCTCTTTTTCTTGAAAAACCAAGGAAACTTTTCATGATGAATTGATATGAAAAACTTGGTTTGTAAAACAAGATGGTCAGCAGTAGTGATCAACAGTGATCACTATGTAGCTTCTTGAGAAACCATTGATCTGTGTCTTTTTTTTCTTTTGTGACAGTGGGTGTTTGATGCTTATAATGTCAGTCTGATTGACACCTTTCTTTTCTTTTTCACCTCATGTTGTTTGTTTAGTCTTCTTGGGTTTATAGTTGTCTAGGATTTCTCATTACTGTAAATTTACTGCTCATGATAAATTTGGGATCTTGTTGAAGCAATCCTGAAATCATAATTTTTTTGGAAAAATGTGTGATTTTGGGATTTCTTTTTTGTGGTTGAAACTGCAAAATCTGCTTGACCTGAGCTCCCCAAATAGAGTGGGGTTCAAGTCAAAAATTCCAAGCAGGTATTATACAACTTTCAAGTGGATTTTTGAAGCACAAGTTGAGCTAAAGGTTGTGAGGACATAAAAAGTGCTTAGATAGAAGCCACTATGACTTACACTGTGTAAATTTCTTGGTAGCACAATGACGTGCAGACACAAAAAGAAAGTCATACAGGAATGATAGAAGTTTTGAACAGGTCTTTGGATCCAAAGACTATCCCTTTGTCCAGGTGCTCAGAAATCAATCCCTTTGTGAGACAAATATGCAGGTCTGAGCTGCTTTGCACACACTTAGTTCAACAATTTTGTTTTTAAATCTTGTCGCGTGTGTGGAAGTCAATGTGCTACAAGGTATTTTACACAATGTTACTCAAGAAAGAGAAAAACAAGATCTGAGATAAGAGCTGTGTTCAAACTTAAGCCTCTTGCTAGAAAACTTGGTATACCTGGTTGAGCTTTTGGCTGGGAGGTGTCAATAAATGTCAACTCAGGATACACAAAGTTACCTATGGGTGTGTTGGGTTCTTTGGCAATTGGGTTAGGTTTGAACATGGCAAAGGTACACAAGCTTAAAAAAATGCATTATATCACTCTTTTTCTTCATTGGAATAATTATTATCCTTACCTTTCTATGTTGTTCTTGAAGAAAACAAAAACTGTTGTCTTTCCATTTACCATTTTCTGATCTGAGACAACTCCTTGAAGAAATCCACTTGGAGCCTCATCAAACAAGTTTCTTATAACATAGCTTTGACAAATGTTTGGTGGGGGTATGGGAGCCCTCTGGGTGACCACTCTAGAGAGGAGTCACTGGGCCCTGTGTATGTCCATGTGCTTGAGGTTTCAGGTATGTAGATGGGACTAGCCAGGTCAACCTGCAATATTTGAGCAAGATGTCAAACTTTGCAGATCAAATATTTGGCAGGCTGAACTTGAGGTGGACAACTTGCAGGCCTACCACAGCTTCTGTACAGCAGGACTGAAAGTGTATACACTTCAAATTGCCTCAAAGCATACACCTGAGATTTTGGCTGGGTAAATCTGCAAGGTTGAAGGCAACCAAACTGACTCTGATAGTCTTTACATTATCTTGGAGTTTTGAGTCACATGATTGTGATTTGTATGATATCTTGATGTAATATATCTCAGCCTTGAATATTGCTTGGATTCTTAGGATGGCTTGTGCTTGGTTTTTGAATTAAGGTGAAAATGAGAACAAAACTGATTTGGAGACGCAACTTGAGGGGTATTTCAATGAGTCCAATTTGTAGACAATCAACATTTAGAGAAGTTGAAAGGTCAAGTTTTCTGATTGGGGGGGAATGAGAAGTTAAACAAGTTGGACTTCAGTTGTTTCAATGCCTTCTAAATTTCTTCAAAGTCACAATTACACTTGGTGAGCTTCTAATTGTTTGCACAAAGTGTGGTCAAGCATAAAGATCTTGTATCTGGATCACATATAAATGTGTCAATCAGTTGTTGTAATCCAAATTGACTGGAGGCAAAGAAAGGGAATGTAAGCAATCTGAGAGGGGTCAGTAACCAAGCTAGAAGTAGTTCAAAAATTGACTTTTGATGGCCCCCAAGTACACTCAAAGGTTGGATCTTCATATCTCACATCTGTGAGTATTGGTTGTCTTGACAAATCAACCTGAGGATGTATGTTGTGCTGAGATTTGCTAATTGGGATTTGGTTTTCCATCTTGATCAAGGTGCAGAGTTGCGAGCTCAAGAGTTCTTGGTCATTGACTTCTGGATAGTAGTAAAATATTGATAGTGGTGGCTAAGAATATTTTTTGAAGGATTGGATTGTTGATGTGGGTGGGTATATATGAATGCAATGGCAGCGGGAATGGAAGTAGGCAATGAATATTACAAAACTAACATCAATGTAGCAAGAGGAGAGTGCTCAGAAGTCTGACTTTCAGTGCAGAGAAAAACATGCTGGGGTGCATGGCACAGACATTTTTTCAACCAGGATGTGGTGTGCAATGTGAGTCACACTTTTTGCTCCTGAATTATATCTCATGTCTTACCAAGTTATGCTGACCACTTATGTCCTCAGGTCACCTCTCATACTGCTATGTTTCCAGAAGCTTCAAACCTTTGAATTCCTACATATCACGCTACCAATCTACCACCTTTGCTTTAATCACCTATTTGATTCTTTTGATCAACTTCAACCTTGAGATCCTAAATTTAACATGTGGCCCCCACTTCTTAGGATAGCAATTTAAGGATAGTGGCAATTCTGGTCAATTGAAGGACACAAGAAATTGATCTCACAAGTTGTGGACAAACAAATGGTGCAAAAAAAACTTGTCTTTGAGGTATAAAGGGTTGTTCTACCTATCATTTCACCCTCATCAATCACAATATATTCTAGTTGTTGACTTTCTTTGTTTTTTGAAATGTATTTCAATCAATATCAAGCTAGCATCACACAAGTTCACTTGAATCACTCAATCCGCCTTCATGAACCTCCCATCCCATCACTTCAATTCTTTTGACACTATAAATTTACCCTTTCCAATCATGTTAAAAAAGGAACCCACTATGGATTCAGTTTTAGCTTCTGGAAACCCTTCTGGGTACAAGACTGATGTTCAGATCCCCTTCAAATTTTGTCTTGAATTGTCACACCTGCCAGAAGAGCACTCAGTGTGATCACTCCGGTGTCTGACTCTCAATGTGGTGTTGGTGGAAATGGAGAGCTCTTCATGGTGAGAGATGTCCCAGATGTGCATGTTCATAGGCACCAAGAAAGATCAACCTTGTTACACAGCAAATAAGCGCCTCAAGAACTTGTCTGCAGCCAACAATCAATGGGACTCAATGAGAGAGGAGTAAAAAAATGACCACCAAGGAACAAAAAACAACTTGCATTCCTTTTCTTGACACAGAAAAAAGACTTGTTTTTTTTGGAAACAAAAAAAGTCATAGAACCTTGGGTCTTGGACCTCACAAGTACCTTTAGAGGTTCTTGCAAGGTTTTAAACATGTCTGATACTTTCAAGAGATGCCCAAAACACACTTAGGTTCAATGTCCTTTGACTTGAACCCCAGTACTATCAGGCAGTGATACTATTAAGAATTGGGCTAGAAATAGAACTCACATATTCAATGATATATATCAAATCAAGAATTTCACAGATGGATATATGTACTAGTGGTAAAATGATCTCCAAAATGAGATCTTGTTACCCTATTCAAGCCCTAAAATTTCCAAAAGAGATAAACATTGTGAGGTAGAATCATTTCTCTTGGATTTTTCATAGGGCAAAAAAATCATGGCGCTGATTGATCCTCCAGATATAACATGAGGACAGAGATCTACAAAATCTTTTATATTTTATTGGCAACAATACAGTCTTGAGCTTCCAAGGAATGGTGGAAAGGAGTGGATGGAACTTGACAGTTAGATTTGAGTTGTTTGACAACTCAATAAAAAATACCTAGGTATAGAGTGGAGTTGCCAATGTCACAATCATAGTGATCAATCAAACAATGTAGAATATTTGAAAAACTGGAAACATATGGTTAACAAACACATACTATGTGACCTCAAATCTCAAAAGAAGATAAATCTACAATTGGTTCTTGCTTCACTGAAAACTTCAGCATAAACCCATGAAGACATCTCAAAACCAATAAAACTTCACAGTTTTTAATGTTTATCAGATCTAAAGAGCCATTGCAACCCTAATCTCAAAACCTGCGTTCCATGTGCTAGATGCGGGTTTCTCAACACCTGGTTCAGCAATTCCACTATGCGGCAATGTCATTCCACCATCCACATCACTTTTGTACTGGGTGTATAGAAGAAACTCCCCAGGTTTTTGGTGGCTTTTGTAATGCCATGTATGTTTTGGGTTGTATTTCCAATGTCGACAGCCGTCTGTTGGGTGAGGTTCTTTAAAGCCAACTGCGAATGTGTCATTCTCGTCAACGGTAGTCCAATCGGCCACTGCAACATGGTTGAATTTCATTGTGGAGACTGGGGTCCAAACATGAACAAAAGCCCATCGGCCAGTTTCCTCAACTGATTCGCGGAATTTGACCGGATCACCATGGATGACTTCCATATGTTTAAACATATAATTCGCAGCCTCTGGGGAATAGTCTGAGTGAATTCCTACAGCAGTCTGTTTCGCTGCTCGTGCTGCTTCTGTCGGAACCATTGCTTTGTTTCTTGTAGCATAAACAACCACTTCTTTAGCGTTGTATCTGAATGCCTCATGAATTTGCATCAATGTCAACTCTTACTCTTCGATAGAACTGTTTGCATGAAGAAGTGACTCGGATAGAACTTACGTATCCTTTATCATCTGGCAAATTGGTCCCTGAAGTCCTGCTAAAAATCCTTTCACCTTGTCTTTACTTTCAATATTTTGACTTTGGATATGCTCAATTAATCCGCTGAGCTCAAGCTTATCAATGTACTCAAACCCATTTGTGAAGAGTTTGTAGTCTTCTTCCTTTCCACGCACATCGAGGATTGTCATATGATGGTTATCCAGAGCTTCATACGTTGCGTGGTTGTATTTTCCGGCGGGTGTCCTCAATGGGACTTGCCGCATTGCATGTGTACTATAGTTTATGCTGGTGTCTATATCATCTGGGACGATGTAAAAAAGGGGTTGAAGGATTTAATAATGTGGAAGAGAGAAATTCTCAGATAAATTGATAGAGAGAATCAAGGACCCACTCTGGCCTAAAGCATTGCAAGTATATATACTTAGCAAAACAAGGGATAATAGCATTTTTCCTTGGATGATTGTCAAAGTAGATAGTTATGTCTGAAATCCAAGAAATGATTTGTAAGAAAGCGACGATTCGAAAGATATGACTTTTTGCTTCAGTTGTGGGATAGAAAAAGCACCATTAAGAAGGCCCTCCTTTTATACTCTTTTCTGCCTCAAATTCGTGTACATCATCCATGGTAGTGTCCCATCCATCGAAGATTGAAATGTGGACGGGCTGCAACATATGGGCTCTCTTGTCTATCTCTTTATGATTCAACACTGGGTAAGAATAATACGTCCTACATACCAAATTTGTTTCAACTCGTATTCATTTGTGGGCGTCTGGACCCTAATATGACTGTGCATTTGATAATGTCACCTATTGTAGCAGTTCCAGATGTTGTAAATTTGACTGAGTTATAAGAATGCGACATGATCTTATCAGCACAGCAGCCTATCTATATATTGGTCTTGAACATTTGACTCCAGCTTTCTTTGTTTCTGACGTGTAGTGTTCTGGATGGCACAAGTGAGCAACGTTAGCAAGACCTTTCGGAAGCTAAAGTCCGAGGCATTCGCCGCAAAACCTGCCCGCAGTGTTTTTGTCGACGATGGAGACTGAAATTGTCCACATAAATAAAAAAACGGGGCATCATTCATATGGAGTCAAGAACAAAACCTTGATTACTGATACCACATACGTATTTGAATCGAGATTCAGGGCTGCTATTGAACAGAGCCTACCTGGTTATTTAATATTATTCCCTGACATCCCATCAGGATTTCGGAAACGTTTTGCTACACTTTTTTTGCCTGCGTCTGCCCTGCAGCAAAATGATAACTCAGTGTAAGTTTACCCTTGTCTTGTGATTCAGCACTTCCACCGTCAAATCAAACACGCATTATATCTTGGAATATAATTGCATTGAGTCATCCATATCCATAAAACGCTTCTGAATTTTTCCACTACACTTGTCCCAATTTTGCCGAAATGTTGGTTGGATTTTGCGGCCAAAATTGGAAAAGCTTTACATGTAAACTACGTTTTATTTTATCAGCACAAATTGCCACGCTTAGGCATGCTTGGTTTGATGCAAGGTTTGGCAAGAAGGTCAGATACGCGAGCAACTGAGTGATATCCTTGTAGCAAGCTCTCACTCAAAGACTGCAGAGAGTAATCTATCTGCAAGCATATCTCAATAGAAATGAAATGACAGTCAGTTGGTCTTTGATGTCACCACAAGTACCATCACTGTGAGGGTATTGACGTTCACAAGAAGCTCGATTGCCTCTGTAGTGGCTTTTGAGTACCCCATTGTATGGCACCGTTTTTGCAAATCTCAGTTTCATACGTGGGCGTACGGTGCGCCAATGCAGTGGCCGAAACGTATCATGCATTATTCTAGAGTCAAGAATGATTCGACTACAATGGTAGAAGTTGGTGCGCGTGCAGAGCAAGTAGAGTCATATTTGACCTTTAGCCTTTAGCCTTTAGCCTTTTGCCGGGATGCTGGGCTGTCACTGTGCCTGGGTATGGATGAAGTAGGATTCTGAGAGTTCTCAACAATTGAGATATAAGACATAAGATCGCGGTGAAAGATAAGAACGAGATGAGAAGTGGATGAAGGATATCACCTGAGACATTTACTATCAGGACTGACTATGCATAATGTAAGTCCCTGCTTATTGAATCTCAATTCACCGCACTACATACCTGGGTCGCATGGTAAGAACGTGTGCATCATTGCTTTTACAGACTTAGAAGACGTAGGAAATGAGCATCGTGAAGCTCAGAGCTTCTCGTAAATTTCAAACAGGCGGGAGAGAATGACAATGAGGACATATCTGTGATTGCAGACATGGACAACTGATCGCAACTGACCTATCGCCGCAAGTTTGAGCTTGAGGCCAGCAGAACACAAGGCATAGGACATTTGAGGCATGGCTATGCTTGGTCTTCAAAGGTATGTAGGGATACTTATCCAGATGAGTTACGCAAGATATGGGTAGCAGTATATGCAGGCTTCTCAAAGTTGTCAATTGTAGCTCGAAGACAAGCAAAAGGTCTGCATGAAGCTCACTTTGCCTTTCCTCTATGTCTCGGCAAGGAAGCAGGTCATGCGGTTGATGATAGGCTTTTCTTGTAATAAGATCAGACCAATTGTATGTTCTACGCATCTGAGCATGCCTCCATAAGACGACCCAAGATCCCAAGATTGCACAAGTGTGCTTGATCACTTTTTCACTCCTCGTCCATGCATCCCTAACACTAGGCAAAATTCTCTTTGTCCGCAACAATTCAATATCACCCTTTTCTCACCTACACCCTCAGGCTCCTTGAACGGAGACTATGATCAGAAAAATGTCATTCAACATGACCATATGATAAAAATTATTACCACAAAGCCCAAAAATCAAGACATATGAAAAAGCGAAAACTGAATAACCTGGGTGAGATTCTAGGCATCATGACAAGTATTCATCACCCGGCGAGACATATTGGAACGAATTTTATAGACAGGTGAAGCACGCCTAAACCTTCTCAAATCGACTTGACCAGGGTTGAATTTTGATATTCAGGATACATAACTTGCAAGTAATTAAGAAACCAATTTCCCATCGTCCGATGACTCGCTATTCTCATCAGAAGCTCCTTCTTGTACCTTGTCAGATCCTTTTGAATCATCATCAAGAATTCCTTCAACAAATTGTGATTCCCATTTTGCATCTCGTCCTAATACGCCTACACACCAAGCCCAACCCAACGGAATAGTTGATAAATGCCATAAAGCGTGTGCATCTAGGCTCATATTGAGTACTGGGGGAAAATCGAGCAATTCAAGTAAACCGGCTCCTACTAGAAAGACCAAGGGAACTATAGGCGAATTGATGTAAGGTGGGACCGTTCCTGTAGTTGTGGTGGTAGCCATCGATTCTAGAGTCTGAGCAAGTCTTGAAGAGAGGGAAGGACTGAGATCTGTAGGAGAGGTAGGCGAGTCCTCGTCTTCGTCAGTAGGTGATTGCGGAGAGGGAGGTTGAGATCCCGATTTGATGTTTCTTAGATAGGAGTGAGATGCTGTCCAAGTAAGCCATAAAAGGATTGTTGCGATCCCAACAGCCACATTGACAAACATATTATATTTATAATTAAACCTTTCACCAGCGCTTAAGAAAGCGATATGAGCCAGAAACATAGCACTAAGGATAGATTTAAGTTGACTGGCGTAGTAAAGCCTAAGTTCGAGTGGAAGATGATGTTTGGCCTTGGTAGGATAAAGTCGAAAGATTCTCACACAAGCCAAATAGAGACCATAGAGAGCATAAGCAGCGGCATTGAAGTAATCTAAACGTTCGGTCCAAGGTTTATCTCGACAATGAAAGATTGTACTCCAAATCCAAGCGTTCATCCCAACAAAGGTATTACCCAGGTATAAGTTTCGTAAAGGCCATGAACGAGGGATGGTATTTTTTAATTGATAGTAAGAGAATAGATAAGTAAGTAAGTTAAAGATACTAAAGAGAGCAGATAGAGGTTCTTGAATCCCATGCCAACGTTTGAAAGGCCATTTTCCATGAAACTGCACAATTCTACCAGGAGGTAAACCTTCAAGTTCAACACCAGGAGTCCAATCTGGTTCGTCCCACCAACCTTCGAAAGGTTGATCAGGAGGAGCGATTGCTTTTGGTAGCTTTAAAACCTTTTCAGTTAAATCATGCATACATCTATAAGAACAATCATCAGGACAAGTCCAATGAAAGAGTCGAAGTGAGAAAGGTAGTTGATGAGGATCTGAATCGACGATATAACATTGCCTAAAGTTACATTCATTCACGCAACGTTGATAACCAGGTGAGTAATCTCCAGGTGAAGCTTGAATCCTCAATAAGAATATAAGTAGGATCAAGGGATGAGTTGGATGACGTCGAGGGTTGAACATCTAGTTTAGCGCTTCGAAAGATTGTTTATTGAAGTGGAAGCCTGTTGGATCAAACATCAGAAGATATCATGAGGGTCAACTGTGATGATGGATCCAATTGAGATCTCAATGAGATGACCAACCTAGAATTGTATCCTGTGCGAGAATTGATCTTGATATTCAGTGCTGAGCTTGAGATTGTTGTTGATGATGATGATGATGATGAAGTGAGTTTCAGTTTCAGTCAAGTCGATCGATCAAAAACTGATTTATCTAAAACCCATTAAATAATAAGCTGGTATTGAAAATGTAGTTTAACTTGCAATTCTGAAAAAAAAAACAAAATGCAAGATTCCAAATTGACAAGATACCAGAAATTGCTGAGCTCAATGCTCAGCTTCAAAATTCAACCAACCAGATTGAGATGTTACAATCAAAGGTCATTCACTCAATCACACAATAAGTAAGTCTCATTCTATCTAAACAAGCTATCATGATCATTTCAATATTAGAGTTAACTAAGTGCATCTTTCGATCTTTAGTTTACATTCTCAACAATCTACGATCAAAAACCTTTACACTGATACACTGAAATTACCTCGTACATCTTTTCCACTTCGTCAATCTGATCCTATATCGGACGAAGTTCAATTACGTGAAAGAACCACAAAAAGACTTTGGGATTGGCAGGTAAGTATTTTACTTTCATTGATGACTATTCTCAATCTAATCTTGAATGTTGTTCCATAGAAGAAACAGTCTGATCGACCAGTTTGGACACTTCACGATGGACCTCCTTATGCGAATGGACCACTTCACATGGGTGCTGATTTACAATGTTCTGCTTTTGATGACCTTTGGGTTCTAAATTGGTGATATCATTTGCAGGTCATACTCTGAACAAAATCCTCAAAGATATTATTAATCGAGTCAAACTTCTAGATGGCTACCGAATCAAGTAAGTTATCGATCATATTTTGAACGGTCCAAAAAGGTGTATACTAAACTCTGATCAATTCGCTTGGACTGCCATAGTTATGTACCTGGCTTTGATTGTCATGGTCTACCACTGGAGCTCAAAGCCGTCGAAGCCTTACGAGAATCATCTGAACTCAATCAATCAGATCCAATAGTCATCAGGTCCTTAGCAAGACAAGCAGCTGATACTGGCGTACAGTTACAAACGAAGGAATTCGAAAGATTGTCAATTTTGACTGATTGGTCAAAGGCTTGGCGGACTATGGGTAAGATACCAAGCTCCTAACATCTCTCATGTTATTCCACATGACTATCAACGCGTTGATCTGTTGACCACAGGTTTTACACTACCTAGATCCAAAATATGAAATTCAGCAAATTCGCTTATTCGCCAAGATGCTTGAGAATGATTACATTTATCGCTCCAGCAAACCTGTTTATTTTTCACCTTCCTCTGGCACTGCTCTTGCTGAGGCAGAGATCGAGTACAATGAAGATCATCGCAGTCTGTCTGTTTACACTACCTTTGATGTAGTTCGACCTTCGAAACGATTAGCTGAACTTTTGAAAGATCATGAATTAAAATCAGTCAAATTAGTTGTCTGGACTACAACACCTTGGACACTAGTTGCGAATCAAGTAGGTATCTCTTCAAGACTCTGTATAGACCGTTCTAGAGTTTTAATACATCACTTATTTGTTGTTCTTCAATTAGGCAGTCGCACTCAGTTCGCATGATCAGTACTCTATAGTCAAAGATACCCGTAGCTCATCAAGTAACGAGTTATTGATATTTGCTACTAGCCGTCTTCCGGTGTTGCAAGAGATATTAGGAGGCGTAGAAAGTCCACTCGAAGTCGTGGGCGAGCTTACAGGTGGAGTTCCCTTTTAAGAAATCCTCTCCATAACGTCTGTATCATGCGAGGCATTTTTGTTGACAATTTACATTGGTTCTATTACTATCCTGGAATCTTCACCTCCTGTAATCTATCGGATAGGTCAGGAGTTGAGCTCGACAAGTTATACTCATGATTTCACGAATTGCGAACTTCCGACCTTTGTGGCTAAGCATGTCACCATGAAGAGTGGATCAGGACTGGTTCACACAGCTCCATCACATGGACAAGACGATTTTCACGCTTATAATTCATTTATGACTGACCATCTGTCATTGAGATACATTGATGTGGTGGATGATCTGGGTCGATTCAAGATTGATGGCGAGACGACAGAGTGGATGGATCAGTTGAAAGGAAAAGAGGTTCTCTATGACGGGAATCGACATGTCATCACCATGCTTCGTCAGCAAAACCGGCTTCTTGGCGAAGTGATCAAGATTCGGCACAAATACCCCTATGATTGGCGCACCAAAAAGCCAGTGATCACCAAGTAAGCATCGAATGACCAGTCAACATCACTGCCATGAATCAACTGTACGATAAACTGTGTATCCGATGATTGATGTGCTATGGATCGTGTCTTTGAAGAATTACCCCTCAGTGGTTCATCTCATTGGAGAAGATCCGTCCCTTAGCGCTTGCATCCCTCTCTAAAGTCCGATTCCATCCAGAGCGGGCTCGAACTCGGCTTGAATCTTTCCTCCACTCACGGTCGGAATGGTGTATCTCGCGTCAGAGACCATGGGGTGTACCGATTCCTGTTCTCTACGACGTGGCGACGAATTTGCCTCTGTTAACTGCCGAGTCAATCTTACATATCGCTCACGTCTTAGAGGTGAAAGGCACAGACCATTGGTGGCAAGGTCCGGTGCAAGATTTCATCCCACCTGGAGTAGAGGGAAGCTTCAAAAAATCTACCGATACGATGGACGTTTGGCTTGATAGTGGAATGTCTTGGTTAACTTTGAAAGATCAAAAAGCTAATTTAGTATTGGAGGGCTCGGATCAGCATCGAGGCTGGTTCCAATCACTACTTTGGACCTCAATTGCCTGTCATTCATCAGAATCTGTTTATCAATCCGTGGTAACTCACGGTTTCATTCTTGATAAAAACGGTCGTAAGATGAGCAAATCGTTGGGTAATGTGATCAGTCCTATGGATGTTCTTGATGGCAATATGGTTCAGTACTTCAAATCCTCACTATCAAATCCTTGCTACGATCGATCAGCTGACTCCAAATTGTCTTCTTTGTCTGTCTGGGAACCTGCGATTGAACACGGGACTCATCAGTTGGTGAAAAGGCCGAGGTTTGGGATCGACGTGCTTCGATGGTGGGCTAGTTCTGTCGACTTCACAAAGGATGTCTCCATCACCTTTGACCAGCTCGGTTACATATCAGAGACCTGTCGAAAGTTACGATCAACGGCGCGGTTCTTGCTAGGGAACACATTCCCAGATGGTAGTCCAGCTGCTTTTGATGAGATTAGTATCAAACAATTTGGATTGGTACGTATTTGTCTCTGTATCTTGATGCGATATATCACGTTCAGCCTCCGGATCGTTAAAGCCATATACTTCGCCACTCACATTCAGATCGAGAGGTATACATTGCACGCTGTATATGAATTCTACCATGCCATCATTTCAGCTTACAACGTGATGTCATTCAATCAAGGTTAGCATCTTCTACACTCGTCCTTTTTTGCAACGTGATCGAATCACTTCTCAAATGTTGACCAACCATAACTCTTCTCTTTGTATTCATTTTACAGTCGTCCAGTTGATCACCGAATTCCGAGGAAATACGCTCTCGGCATTCTATTTTGAAGTAAGCAAAGATACGCTGTACAATGATGCAGATAAGAGTGTGGATAGGCAGAACGTCGTGTATGTAATGAGTCAAGTAAGATTACTCTCTGGCTTTCATACCAATGATCATGTACTCATTGATCAAAAGTTGCTTGTCATTGCTTGGAATCTACGTAGATCCTAAATGTCTATCGTTTTGCTTTGGCTCCAATCTTGCCCCATCTCGCTGAAGAGATATCATTGCACATGAAGACTAACAATGAGGAATCTGTCGAAGGCTTCAGTATCTTTTGCGAGCAGTGGCCTGTCTTGGTACGCTGCCATTCTATGTAAACTCAAGATCGTTGCGAATTTTGGCTGATGTCCGATAAGTTCTTCACTTGCAATTTCGTGAATGTACACTTGTAATCATAATAGCCGGAAAGCTGGCAAAATCCTCTCGTACAGGAGCAAATGACGAGACTGTTAACTCTGCGAACTGCACTACAATCTGAGCTAGAATTGCTTCGGAAGGAGAAGTAAGACAGTCTATTTGACCGCTCTACGTTCTCATAGACTGACCTGTTGATTTACGCTCCGATTGTATCTGCAGGAAAATCACGGTTGCGTCTGAAGTCGAGGCCGTGTTCGATTTGTCCAGTTGTGAAGCTTCTAAAACTCCAGTTATGTCTGACCTCATAGAACATAGTGCGTGATCTATTGATTTTATAAGAGCTCCCTGTCTCTAATTCTAACCTGACATCACGGGTCTTGAACAGCCGATCTACTCCCTCGTCTGTTTGGGTTGTCAGACGTATCAATATGCAAAAGTTTCAACGCGGCTGAAACGGTCGTCAATCTAGCATCTCCAGCATGGAGACATGAGGTCACATCAACTTCAAATTCTGGTGGATTACCTTGTAAGTCAATCAACTTTCGAATGAAGCAATCATCATCGATCCTGATCAATCCTGTGATCTGCGCATTTATGGTGTCTCTTCGTAGTCCGGATGGTTTTGCTTCCGGCTTGGAGATCAAAATGTTCGAGATGTTGGAATTATGTGGCAGAAAATGAGGATGAGTTGTGTATAAGATGTATAGAGGTGTTATCATCCACAATACCAGTATCTGATGTTCATGCAAGTTGATCATTCTTCATGTTGACCTGTTCAATTTAAATTTGTTTGTGCAAGCTACAACTTCACCTAAATGTCCTTCACGAGTCTAGGTTCTTGGAATTGAGGATCTAAATGTAAGGTTTGATGTGAACCTTCATTGTGGGTAAAGGCTCTGGCATGACTTCTCAAGAGAGCAATCAACTTTAGATTTTGGTACATTGTTATGACCTAGCTCTGGAAAGTCAAGTATTCTTCAAACTCAACTCCCTCTAAAATGTTGAACAAAACAAAACAAACAATACCACACCAAAAGAAAAACAAGGAAAAAAAGAAAAGTAAATGGCATAACTTACACTTAGACTGACCAATATAGCCCATTGCATGGAAATTTGAAAAAATATACAGAATCAAACCCCATTATAGCAGAAAGACAAGAATGTGAGAGAGAAAGGTTTTGTGATTGAAAACATTTGAAGTGAATGAAATGTCATCTTGAGTCTTGCAGCAAATTGACATCATCTTAAGTCTTGCGGCAAATTAAGGTTATTTTGAGTTGTGCACTAAAGTTTTAGCCTTGTGGTGGAATCAACAAAATCATCTTGCATCTTGTGTCTTGTGTCATGAATCTTGAAGTGAATCTTCAGTCTTGCAATGGGTCTTATGATCATTGTGTGCTTGCTGTGCAGATCTGTAAAAAGAGAATCTTAATTACATCATGAAATCTGTAGTGCGGGAGAAATCTTTGCAGCTGGTCCACAAAATGGAGGATTGAGAGATCAATACAAAACTCACATTGCAGGGGTGATAGCACACCAATTTGATGCCCACCCCCTTGTCACCTGTCCTGGTGTACCCCAAAAGCCTCAAGATGTCACCTATTGGGGCTATTTTGGGACTCAACAAAGTCAATAACATGACTTCAAGTGTTCCCTTTTTGTTTGTCCAATTATTGTGTCTTCAGATTGTGCACTGGTATTTAGGAAGGAACAAAGCTTTCCAACTGGGTCTTCAGTTTAGGAAAGATCAGAATTATCAACCTCACAATGTGGGGGTGTCAATGTGTTGGAATTGATGCACACCCCCTTGTCATATCTTGGAGTGTACCCCATGGGCTCCTGCTAAGGCTGGGTCTGGGGTTCTGTAACAGGGATTGAGGGCCTGATGTCTAACAACCCTGGGCCAGCAAAGCGCCTGTTGCGTGCCGCAGTGCGGGTGCATTGCGGATTCAAAGGCCAGCACCGCACCACAGGTATTGCCCTTTTGTTGCGGCTAGACCTGCGGCGCGACAGGGGCCGGGATTTTTAAGATGTTTTGGGACCGCAACGTCTGCGGTTGTGCTGCGGTCCTGACCCGCAGCCTGCTTGTGTTGCGGGGCGGATTTTGAACCGTAAGCTATGCCCAATTAGGCAGGGCTTCATGTTGTTTCACACTAACAAACCTCAAAGCAATCAATCATCAACGCATCCGCACTAGCAGATTGTGATGGATTGGTCCTTTTGCCATGGGACCCATGTTGGAAACAACTGGAATGACCTCTATCATGAAGCCAGGGTGAGTCACTTCGTTCTTTTCATTCACTCCATCTCTTTTCCCATCCAATTCAAATCTCATCAACTGCTTTCTCATTCACTGATTCAATTTATTGCCTGGTTCATGTTCGATTCCCCTTCTAGATTTATTGTATCTCCTTATCATCCCAATCACAGTCTGATTCCACTTCAAATTTCCTCATTGTACAAGTTCCGCTCACCACCAATAAACTACCGATGTTGTCAATTTGCTCAGATACCCCTAGCCGGACCATTTGGTCCAGACAGCCAGTGAACCACGCCGGAATGATTTGACCATCACCTGACTCTCATCAACGAGTCAGTGTTGACTTTGACCCACCTGCCCAATCAAGTTCAAAGCACAAACAACCCAACACCAACAACCCTGAACCCAACTCAGACACTTCCATTCTTATTCAACCTGCCAGAAAGAAGCACCAGCCCATTTCAGATTCTGAAACATTGATTATCAGTGTTGAACCTTCTAGAAAGAAGGAGAATCAATCTAAAAGACCTCGCAAGCGTAAGGATTTGACCCAGGTGCCCAATTCAGATGATGTGAGTTTATTTTCTCATCCCTCACAGTAAGTAACCAGAAAATAATAGCATACCTTTTGATTTTCCAGCACATCTCCTCAAATGTCACCAAAGCAATGCTACAAGCCAATTCTGACATCAAGGTGACTGGGGTGGTGATCAAGAGACCACTGCGCAAGGTAGACCATGGTGATGGTGATTTATTAAAACTGCGGGCATTTTTTCACAAACCGACGCACAGAAAGAACAATGTAAGTGAAGTTGCGACTTTCTATATTTCTTCCTTTTTGAAATCATTCTTTCTTGTTCTGATTTCTCTTTTTCTTTCAAT
This sequence comes from Melampsora larici-populina 98AG31, assembly GCF_000204055.1. Taxonomy (NCBI): domain Eukaryota; kingdom Fungi; phylum Basidiomycota; class Pucciniomycetes; order Pucciniales; family Melampsoraceae; genus Melampsora; species Melampsora laricis-populina. The sequence goes on from NW_006768771.1 coordinate 2,037,903, forward strand.
CTATTTTATTCCTTTTTTAATCTGTGGTCATTTGTTTTGGCCCATACTATAGGACCCATCCAAGCCACCCCTATTGTACGTGTGCCGGTTCTGCCATAAAAACGAAAAAGACCCGTGCAAGTAAGCTATGGCAATATGACCAATGCTTTACGGGGTCATTGGGATGGATCAACACAAACTGGCCGATCTGCTAAAGGATGTGCCAGTCAAGAAAAGGCAAGAAAGGATGCGTCTTTGGCTGTGCCTCTCTCTGTTGCAGAACAACACACAGCTGAAATCAACAAGAATGGAACTACCCTTGATGGTTTTGTAACTACTACCCCTGGTCACCACTTTAAAAACCTCACCTTCAATCAGCTAGCTTGCACATGGCTTATCAGACACACCCTCCCTTGGACCTGAGTCAAAGATCCAATTTTAAGAGTGATGGTTACTTACCTTAGACGTGATGCAAAGTTGTATGGTTGTAAATGGGTTGCCACAGAAGCCAGGAAGATCAACAAGTATTTGAAAGAGAACATTTTTAAATCCCTTAAAATAAGTTACTCATATTTATTTTTGTTGCTTGTCATTTACCTATACTGATATTGCATATCTGGAAAATCTCTCAGAGCCTTACCTCTTGTTACAACCTGGTCCACAACCAGTGGACTAGCAAGGGAAACCGACAGGGTTTCATCGGCACTTCAGTAACTTATGTTGATGTCAAGTGGGCCTATCATGTACACCATGTCACTCTCAAGGTGGTAGCGTAGCATCACCATGGTCCTTGGCTAGCGGAACCCATTGTGAACTTATTAGTTAAGCACAATATCTTTCAAAAGATGAGTTTGATTTTCAGATGTCCATTTATACTTGAGCAAAACATAATACTGACACTGAATTTCAATTGCTGCCTCACATCTGATCTGCCAAACCACTGATTCAGGATCAAACAATAAGATGATGGTATCCAAAATGCATTGCCAATTTGTGTTGCAACCAGTCAAAGAAGATGGTATAAAGTATGCATGGGACCCAAGTACCATGCATATATTTTGTTTTTGTCACAAATTAGCTTTGATAGTCAACGCAGGACTTGCTGAACTTGGTGTCAAGGCTCCACCTCCTGCAAAAGCGAAATCAGCAGCCAGAGGGCATTTTCCAACCATTATCAAGGAAGAAGACAAAGGGGAACTTGATGATGTTCTACCCAAGCACAACATTGATGATATTGGGGAGTTGCCCAATGCCACTCCCACTCCAAGTTCTGGCAAGGTACCTGGAATAGAAGACGAGGCCAATTGGGATCTAGCTGATGTGGAGGATGATGTCACCCCTGCTATGGTCTTGGAGGAGGGCTCAAACACTTACTGATTATAACTTGTATTTCAGGTCAATTTTATTGTACATCACATTACTTGTTCGGCCGCCTGGCATAAGGAGTTTGAGAGAGTCAGTGCAAAGAAGGAGTTTTTGGGCTTGCTCATTGCCGGGTACATAATCCGGTGGAATATTAAATATGAGAGCAGGCACAAAGCTTGGCTAGCCCAATCTGTAAGTTTATCTTAATCATCTTTTGGATTCAAAACCAATCTCACTAACAAAATTCTTTGCTTTTGTTTTATTTGCACAGGTAATCAATCAACTCTGCAAAGAAGACATCGACTGAGTTCTTGCTGTAGGACGCCGCCCTTGCAAGAACGGCAAGCCGTATGGTTACTTCCATCAGCTCAAAATCACAACAGCTGAATGGGACCAGGTTTGAAGGATCAATGACAAACTCGAGGTGGGTAAAGATCTCTTTCATGTTCTTATGAATTCCTCACAATTCCAACTGACTATTCACTTGTATGTAGATATTCCTAGCCATCACCAAGAAAATGGAAGGTGATGGCCCAACAGGGTGTATGGTTATACCACAATATGTTGAACTTGGACATAACTTAGAAGAGAAGATTGAAAAGTTGACTACTACAGATGCCGTTTATCCGATGCTCGCAAAGATGCTGCAGAAGACTCAAGAATATCTCAACAAAGCCCTTGGGTGCGAGACATTGGTAATGGCCACTTTACTTCATCCCTTATTTTGCCTGAAGTTCTTCCAGAAGTGGTTTGGTGGAAAGTCTGGTGCTATTTTGATGAAAGCAGAAACCACTCTCCGACGACTTTATTCTGAGTATGATAAGACTTCACCTAGTCAACAACCTTCAAGTTCCACTCAAGAAGACGTTCCTGCCAATCCGTCGCATGTGAAACCAAGAATTTTTCACAACGACTCTGACGATGAGGAGGAAGATGCAGCTGACACCATCAATAACTCATTGGATAACTAAATACTAATGTTGGACAGGATGCAACAATGAGACTAAGATTTAGATGATCCTAAGTCTGCTCTTCAGTGGTGGTCTGTAAGTGATTCATTCTCATTTTCTTCACTCATTTCGTCTTGATAGCTGATTTTTTTTCTGTCAGAAACACAAACAAGTTTATCAAGTTATGGCCATCATGGCATGGGATTACTTAGCAACCACCGGGTCCTCATGCGCGGCCAAAAGAATATTTTTGTGCACTGCTGATGTTTGTGCAAGTGATTGTGGGAGCCTTCTCGCCCAAACCATTGAGGCCCTAGTATCAAGTCGGTTATGGTTAAGGGAAGGGGTAATGCTGGGTTCTGATTTTGCTGATCTCACTGCAATCTTCAAAGCTTTTGGTGTGGTACTTGATTAAATTCAATGTGAAGTCATTTTAATTAGAAGTGTATACAAGAGTGGTGTTTCATTTAATTGATTTAAATACATGTGTCCTTTATCAAAAGGTGAAAGATATGATTTACATGTTTTAGAAGAAGTTTTTCTATGTTATCTTGATTATAAGTGTGAAATAGTAAAGTTATTTGTGTTTTGTTTATTTGGCTGTGTTGCACCTGCTGCGTTGCTCCGTGTTGTGGAGAATGGCGCGGTGAGACACCGTCTATATATTTGGTGTTGCGGTATTTTGAGCAGCGCAGGTAAAGTCACGGGTTTTGCCTGCGTGTTGCGGAGCGCCGCTACAAATAAATGGGCTGCTGCAACGTGCTGCATTGCTGGCTCAGGGTTGTGTCTAAGACTACAATTCAGATTGTCAGATGGGAAAGAAAGAGAAATAGATGTACAACATTAACATGTATAAGTGTAAACTTTGTGACATGTGCTACAAGCCTTTCACTAAGAGTTACATGCATTATGAGCTCATAACATTACACCCCTACTTACACCCAAACTCCAAACTCCCCCTTGCAAGTTTTGGTTTTTAACCATGGAGCATTCACAAAACCTGTTGAAAAAATCTTCCCCTCTCACTTGCTGTGTCCTGTAATCCTTGGCCTCATGAAGATACCTGATGTCAAAGTGTTTTAATAATTCACTAAAGCTGTTTCAAATGATTTTGGGCTCCCGTGAATTATGCTTGGATTCAAACTCTTTCCAGCTGACTACAGATTATTTCTTGTTGTACCTTCCGCAACAGTCTGAAATTTTGGACACCTCAGGCTTCCATTCTCCATGGCTTAGTTGGTTCTGGTTCTTCTTTGTTGGTTGGATATTATCTAGTACTAGTAGGTGTTTGATATTCAAATGTATTTTATACATTGCTAGGATCAATAGGATGGTTAATGGTATTGGATTTGTATGATGCACATTGATGTGTGGTGCATTATGTTCTCAGTCTGAAATGAAAAAAGATTTGGCAGCTTCATTTTGGTATCAAGTTGATGGTCAAAAGGTAAGTTCTCAGGTGATTGAGGCCACTTGATCTTGAAGTGTGAGCCAACCCAAACTCTGTATCTATGAAAAACTAGGTGTCGAGGCAAGGGATGTGCAATGGTATATACATCCTGAATAGTCTCTTTTTGATTATCTTTGTCTATGGTTATTTTCCATTCTATTTGTGGTATCTTCTTTTTTACGTTATCCTTGACTTCATTGCTTTGTTAGAATACGTGCTATTCCCTGCTCTTTGATTTCAAACTGATGGGCTATCAATGTCAGTGCAAGAGTTACACTGTTAAACTTACATATGATAGTCTAGCGTATTGAGATTGGTGTACACTCAGGATTGCTCTCCATAGCTTTCCACATTTCTATATTTCTTTGAAATAAACTAAAGGTCTTAGATTAGCATTGCCGTGTTTGTTTGAGAGCTTTCTTAGCAAGGAGTCAAATTTTCAAATTATAGACCTCTTCAATTCATCCACACCAGGACCTGTTAATTTTTGTTTCTCTTGAAGGTATGTAAGGTTTTGAACATTGCTGAGAAAAACTGATACTGGATGTCAGCTGATAAATGAAGATCTTAAAAAGAAGATAATCAGAAAGAGTGGCAAAATGTGTTGGAGGTTTTACAAGTTAAGACGCTGGTATTCAATTTTTGAATTATTAACAAAAGAATATGGTCATCTTGTCCAACTGTATATGGGCACTTAGTATTCAAAGTGATCAGATCAGATCAAGGTTTTTGCAGGTCTGCATTGGCTAATGTAATAGGGAAAGTACAGGTCAAAAGGTAAATACGTACTCAATGCTCCAATGTCGGATCAACCTCAGAACTGGCTACACTGCTTAATCCAAAGACATTAGATTTGCCAAGTTTAAAACAATTTATTCTTGCTGATCAAAGGTTAAAATTGAAACAAAAGCCAGAGTCCTCAAACAATGATAAATATTCATTACAGCTGCTAGTATAAATCTGCCTCCGAAGTGATTAAGAGTGTAATTTTGTAATATTTCCAAAACTCATATATGTCCTTCTTAGTGAGTATTTTCCAATTATTCCGATCAATATTCCATCTTTCATGGCAAAGATTCAAAACCAAGAGCTTAGGCCATGTATATGTAGACAAAAGATGCTCCACCAAGTTCCATAGATCATTGTTCATTATACACCGATATTTGATCATTTCTAGATGTTTACAGCCTTTGAAGCTTGCAAGAGCAAAACCTGAGCCACAATCTAGGAGAAGTTCTTTAAGAGCTGGGAGATCAGTCTGGCTATCAACATCTGGTTCACTTGAGGGATGTTCAAGCTTAAACTCGAATCTCGTGAGATAGGGGGCGGAACCACTGAGTAAGTTGTGCACCATGACAGGAGTCAATCCTTTGCAATAGTGAAGCTCAAGAGTTGCAAGCGGTTGAGGCCAAGAACTCAAGGTCCAAGTTTGATCTTTGCAGGTGACACGCTTGAGACATAATTTAAGAAGGTTCTGATGCTGAGCCACGTTCCACCCAAAGGATTCTTCTGTGGATGCTTTCTGACTAAATCTGAAGTCTTTGAGTACCAATGATACGAGAGACGGTAGATTTTTGAGAAGATCGATTGTAAATTCATTTGGAGAACCTCTACATCCAAGATCCCTTAGTTTTAGATGTTGGAGGTGAGGGATAAGTCTGAAAAGACCTTTGAAGCGAGAAGTAAGGGGATAAGACAATACTGAAAGATATGTATGTTCTGGAAAAATCATTTCTACCGACTTGATACAAGGACAGGCTCTGAGAATCTTCTCAACGTTCATTGGTCCAAGTCCGGATGGATAATCCCACCTGGTGTCTTTGGAAATCCGCTTTCCGTTATTGAAATTACTCCTCTGACTTTCCAAAAAGACTTCATCATCATCTTTAACTATAAGGTCCAAATCTTCTAATTTGAATCTGAAAGATTTGACTAAGTTTCCATGTTTCAAGAGGATATCTTCTGTCCAAATTGACATAGGAGCAGGTAACTCGCACTCGGTCAGAAAGTCGAGTCTCTGATGGATTTGATAAGGTTAGTCAAGTGTGGATTGGAGTTCATGTACAAAACATTCATACCTGCCATAATTTAGGAAGACAAAGCCTGTAAAACTTTTGATTGACAACTGCTAAGCTTTGAAATGTAGTTCGAGCCGATAAATTGCATGGTTGTTTTCTCTTGTATTTCCTCGCCCACATAGCACTGCACTCATTGGAAGAGTAAAGGAAAACAATGTTGTCAATGTTGTCTAAAATTTCTTCAGGAAGATTTGCACGAATCATAATAAATTCAGTCAAATTATCTGATTGGTATCGACCTGCTAAGAATTGAAAGGCTTCTCCAGCAGAACCGTCGATGTTAATATCACGTTGGGGGTCTTTGTTGATTGACCAGTATATCAAGTTGAACACTGCTTGGTTCAATTTTGGATTGTGCTTGTTGAACTCGTGTTGAAGATAGTCCGATGACCCGGAAAGATTGTGTATCATGACTTTCAGGTCCCGTTCCCATTGGCAAAAGTTCTCGCCAGTCTTCATCAACGGGGAGCTTTCTTTGGCAATGCTAGGGATTCTGCATAAGAACTTGGTGCTACAAGCCTCACTTGCCATGTCAGATTTATGACGCTTGATGACCGATGAAGTAGCCATAGCACTGTTTTTATGATGCAATCTTCATTGTATCCGAGATGAAGATCAGTGATGATGAAGGGCGAGAATGAGATTGTACGTTGAATGAGAACCAGATGACGACTTGTTTTTTTGTTCTTTGCAAATAGAGACAAGCCGAACAAACCTTTTGAACCCGGCCCCGCTGTTATACCCGCGCTGCCACTGACAAGAAACTGAGGAAACCATGCTTTGCCAACCCAAATTTACCTGAAAAATATCAAACATCAGAAAAAGAGAGTGCGTGTTGGTTTCTGTAGATCCATGGAGGTTTTCAAAGATTATAGTCTTGTAAGATCAAGCTCTTCTGCGTGCACAAGAATTAAAAAAAACTTCGGTGGTTCAAGCATGAGAGTGAGTTTTGATTTCATATGATACCATAACAAAGAAAGGTATTTACATAGTCCTTTTGGGATTGTGATTTGGGGATGACTAAGACGGTAACGATTTGATCCATCCTTTGAGGGTCGAACGACGAGTTATTCAGCTATTAAAGCCATTTGGTGCAAGGAGTGACATTCAAAAGCATTCTTTCCGAAAAACAAATGTCAAGTCAAAAAGAGAAGAGCTATAGTAAATCAAAGTAAACCAAAACTGGACAGGCGCAAGGATTGAAGGAGATAAGTTTGTGATGGGGCTTGAAATATAATCCAATTTCAAGTACTGACCACAACAAGTATGAGTGAATCTTTTTGGAATTCCTTTGGATGATGATGAGATGTTGAGTGCTCGATTTGAGCTTGAAGATTTATGAGCAAAAGAGACAATTTTGAGCATTTGATCATTGGATCTGTTTCAGCTATCAAGCCTCAGCACATGCATATGCCTAGCTGAGAATCAGTCAAGGCATTGACGTCCTACGCTGTCAACTCTTACCTTATGAGCAAGAGTAAAATCCATGAGTTTTGACATTGATGTTGTTAAATATTCACAATAAGTCAATGTCACTTCTTAAGTGTAGATGAATTCTGTAAAAGTCCTTTTATGTAATCAGATGCGTCAGGCATATATGATCATCTGGCAGAGAGGGCAAGATATGGACATCGGGCACCCTTAACAGAGGTTGAGAGACGCCTCGAATTTTTGATCAACGGGAACAGTTGGAAGTGAATGACGGGTGACCAAGGAAGATCTTGAGGAGGACAAAATTGAGATCGGGTGTAAAGGCGTGGGAGAAATTATCATTACGAAGTCAATATTTGGGATTTGGGATTGGTTAGCAAAAAAATGCATATTATGTCTCTCTATGAATGGGAACTTGGTATCAGGGATAATCGATGAGAATGAGATTCTCGGAAATTCACATCAAACGAGCGCTGGGGTGACATAGGGCAATAGACAAACGGCCTCAATGGTGTGTCAAGTGCTCGATGTGGTGCGCAAAAGCTCTCGTCTGCTCAAATTTATCTTTGGAGGGAGTCACCTTTTTATTGTGCTCAGGAAACCTTATCCTTAATTAGCGAGAGGGGAATCTCAACGCGCTGAGCTGATAAATCACCCTACAACAAAATTACATTTTTTAAAAAATCCTAGCCTTTTCTCCTTACACTCTTTTTATCATCTACGTCGGAGAAGTAGAAGCACAAAAAACAACCACAAGTCCTGGTGACTTGTTTCCTTCTTTCTGATTGACTCTTGATTAAACACTCGCGCGACGTAAGGCTGTCAAATAGACAATTTTCTTACATTTCAATCTTGAAAACCCTTCGACGAGATGGCCGACAAAATATCTGACAAACCCAATACATCCACAAATAAAATTACTAATAAACAACAAAAAAAAGTGTGACATCTACGCTACAGAGAGGAGAGCAAGTAGAGAGGCTGATACGGATACGATCATAGTTTAGCTTGAAGATATAAAGGTCAGAAATAGAGATGTTAGTACCCCATCGCGAAGGATTGAGGCGGAGAGAAAAGAGATAGAGAAAACAGAAAAAAACTTACTTTACAATTGGGAACAGCTAAGAAGGTGGACTTTAATCTGTCAGTTTGTCAACGGCTAGTTTCGTTACACCCTTTTACCTACCAACAGCAGTACGGACTTGAGTCATCAGACGGAGTACTTGGACAGATGGGGAAATGTTATGGACAGCGCGAAGAAAGGGGAGATTGAGGTGGTGCTGTCTTTTCTTGATATCGCGGAAGGGGAGTTACGGTAGCGGTTTTTTATTGTTTCCTTGGGGTTATTCTTTCATATTTTTTATCTTTGTGTGTGTGTGGATGAACGTTTTCGAGGGACTACCTGGTATAGAGCCTTAACAAAAAAATAATAAATAGAGCCGTCTCATTGGCATTGTTTTCGCTTCTTTTCTTTCTTTCTTCATCTCAGACAGCGAATAGTTATCATACATTTAGTTATTTTACTACATCAGTCTCAGGTCATTATTAAATCCACCCCCTCTACGAGGGAGAATTAATATATTAGTAGCTTAGTTTTCCTTTTTTTTTTTGTTTAATAGATTCAGTTGCGTAGCGTAGTGAAAATCTGGGAATAACATCTTTTTCTTGGGTGTTGAGAATTGTCGTGCTTTTGAGCGTACCGTGAGCTTAATTGAGTTCCTCCAAAGTCTTTTGGACTTTGACTTTTTATATATATATCTTTTTTTATATTCTATTTATACTTTTAGAAAGAGCAGCTACAGGCTTAAACCCTCTAGATCTGAGAGTGGTTTAATTCCTCTTTTGGGTACTGTTTACTGCTTGTGGCAGTAAAGCTACCACATCGATCAGGCTATCTACTGATGGACTTTGAAGACATCGGATGGGTTCAGCAAGAGCTCTTGACTCTCATGTGAGAATTTATCATAATTCATGAAGATGTGACTGATGAAAATGTGGATAATTTTTGGTTGAATCATTCATCCAACATATAAGGTGTTTGAAAGTATATCACCCAAGTACTGTGGGTGATCCATTGGGTATGACTGAGACAAGATAAGAAAGTTTTTGTATAATACATAATAAAGATTACAAAATTTCAGCCTGTCACATTCTTCAACTAAGATTGGCGGACCTGTTGAACCAGACCCAATAGATCCTTCTTTACATTGATCAAGAGTTTGATGTTCAAAGAATCCCATATTTCATCCACTTCCTTCTTAGTTGGTATTTGCAAATTCTCGTGATCAATGATCATCGTTGTATGTCGAAGATTCAAAAATGAGAGCTTAGGCCATGTGTATGTGAATAAAAGAGGCTTCATCAAGTCCCATAGAGCATTGGTCACTATGCAAGGATATTGAATACATTCTATGCCTTTACAGCCCTTAAAGCTTGCAATGGAGAACCCTGAGTCACATTCGAGGAAGAGTTGTTTGAGAGCCGGGAGATCAGTCTGACTATCAATATCTGGTTTGTCTTGGGGATGATGAAGGTCTAACTCAAGTCTAGTGAGACAGGGAGCAGAACCACTGAGGATTTTGTGCACCATGCCAGCTGTTAACCCGCAACATCTGGAAAGCTCAAGGTGCGTAAGCCATTGGGGCCAAGAGTTCATGTTCCAAGTTTGATCTTCGCAAGTGACACTGTCAAGTCGTAATTTGCAAAGGTCCTGAAGCTGGGCCAGGTTCCATCCAAAGGATTATTCTAAGGTCGGTTTGGGAACAAAGTCAAAGAAGGACAGGTCCAATGATACGAGAGCCGGTAGCTTTTTGAGAAGATCAATCACAAATTCGCCTGGAAGACCTGCACCATATCTGAGGCTCCTCAATTTTAATTGTTGAAGTTGGGGGATAAGTCCAAATAGACCTATCAAGTGGGATGTCCTGGGAGAAGATACTTGTGAGACATATGTATTCTCTGGAATAAGCATGACTACCGACTCTAGGCAAGGACAGGCTTTGAAGATCTTTTGAATGTTTGTGACTCCAATTCCGTATGTTTAATATGAGTCCACATCTGCTAAGGTTTTGGGTACCGTTGTGTTATTGTGAGCACTCCTTTCAAGATCCAAAAGCTGTACCTCGACACCGTTGATAAGTGTCAAATCTTCTAATTGAAAAGTGAAAGTTTTGACTAGCTTCCCATGATCCAAGAGTAGAGATTTGGTCCAGTGTGACAAAGAAGTAGACATCGAGGTTGGAAATAGGAGGTTCTGATAAATTTAACAAAGTTAGTCCAGTGTGAACCCAAAGTCCGTACACGGCACATACATACCTGCCACAATCTAGGACAACAGAGCCTATAATACTTTTGATTGACCACTGCCAGGCTTTGGAAGGTAGTGAGAGGCGGTCATTGATTGGATGTTCCTTCCGCCAGTTCTTCATGCACAGGCCATGAACTCAGATGCTCCCATTTTCTCCGACGCATATTACTTTCCTCTTTGGAAGAGTAAAGGTAAACAATGTTCATGATGTTGTCTAAAATTTCTTTGGGGAGATCCGGCCGATTCATGATACAAGGTGTTGACGGGGTCAATTGAAATCAATCTGCCAAGACTTGAAAGGCTTCTCCAGCAGATCCATTGATGTTGAGGTCATGTTGGAGTTCTTTGTCGATTGACCAGAATATGAGATTGAAAACCGCTCGGTTTAATTTTGGGTCATGCTTGTCAAACTGATGTTGAAAGTAGTCGGACGTCCCAGAAAGGTTATGAATCATGACTTTCAGCTCTCGTTCCCACAGAACAAAGTTTTCGCCAGTCTTGTTTAACTGAGTCAAATCCTTTGCAATACTTGAAATTCTACATAAGAACTTGGTGCTACAAGCCTTGCTCGCGATTGCAGATCCATGACGCGTGGTCAACGATGGAGCAACCATGGAGCGTATTTTCACTGCGTAGTAAATCCTCAATCAATGAAAGCCAAAGATGAGGGTGATGATGAAACGCAAGAATGAGCAAGGATGAATAGGATGTATGCAAGACGCAAAACAAAACGAGTGTGTATTTGAGTTGGACTGGACGCGGCCGCGCGACTCGCAAACCTGTTGGCCCCAACTCTCTTGCCGAGAAGGACTTGACTCAGCGTGGCCCCAACCCCGGTTCTGTGCGCGGACTGACCAGCAACTGAAGGAGTTTGGAATGCCTTCCCTTATGAGAGGACATCAACAAACATTTTTGATTATAACTTGATCATCTAGACAAAAATGCACTCACCACCTCATCATGATGATAGAGCAAATTCCATCCCTTTCTATAATCATGTACCAAATAAGGGGATTAGATAACACTCACTTCTGCGGGATGTGAGTGAATATCTTTAAGCTCATGTTTTGTCACTTTTGTGTAAACTTTTTTGATCTTCTTTGATCACAGTGTTACAAATCATTTTTACATGATTTGTATGTGATGTATGACTCTTAAAGGTGAGCCAATATTCTCAAATATAATTTGAAGTATTCAATTACTTCACCGCTTTCTGTTAATCAAGTTTAAGGATTAAGTTGAGCAGATAGTCAGTCAATTTGTGAATGATGACTATCAGAGATTTTGAAAGCTGATGTTTCTGTGATGGTGTCAGACGTAAGGTAGGAATGCGTACTTGACCAACTCAAGATTCAATAGCTAGCTAAATAAACCACACTGTTTCTTGTAAATGTTTGGTTCTTTGAGGCTTTGGTGATCATAGCGGTCATTCTGAAATTATACAATTTACTCCACAATCATGCAAAAAAGTGGTAATCTCTTACACCTTGCACCAGTAGGGGAAAGATGCTTCAAGGTTTGATAGGGAGATTGAATCAAATGAATGAATGCCCTAAGAGTCGACTTGAATCTTGTTAGACAATATGTCAAAATTGTATAATCCTGGGTATGGCTTGAAAAAGTTCATCATGTCAGCTTCACAAGAATTCAGAAACTGCGAAGGGTATTTTTGGAAATTGAGGACAACTGAAACAACATGACAGGGTATCAATGGAGATCTTGAGGGGAGAAAACAAAAAAGATTAATTGTGTTTCAAGATGTGGCAAGGGTCACGAGTTATGGAGTTGACATCCCATATTTTGGAGCGGTATAGAAATAAGATGTAGATGTGTCAAAATTTCTATGAGAACTAGACCTTAGGCGGGCCCGCCCGCCCTTAAACCTAATGACACTACACCAAATGACATCTTTACCCAGGGGTATAGAAAAGTAGTGTGGGCATAGAAAACTATGGGTAAAGTACTTTTCTATATCCATAGAGATAGTATCATCTATGCCTAGACAAACCATTCTGTTCTATACCCACAGATGAAAATATTCACATGACCACAAGGACTGTATATATAAATCTAGACTCAAAGCCCTTCTTGAGTCTTGTCCCATGGGAAAGCATGGTCCATCAGTCATATTGTACATATGTAGAGAGTGTCTGTCAATTTGTGTAAGATTGTGCATACACTGCAAAGATAATGTATCTTTCCAAGGTGAAAAATGATTGCATTTGATGACCAAAATGATTGATAATGCAGAATTAATGCAGAATAATGCAGAATTAATGCAGAATAATGCAGAATTAATGCAGAATTAATGCAGAATTAATCATTTTGTAGATTAAATGTAATCTTTTTTCACCTTGGAAAACTACATTATCTTCACAGAATGCTGAACATGGTTGAAGATCTCTTGTATCAGCATAGAATTGTATTTTAGGGTAAAAATATCAAAAAACAGAAAATTGAGATTCTGTGCACTGTAACACTGCCTGTGGGTCCCAATACATACAGCTGAGTCAGCGCAAAGAAAATACTCAATTTCTCAATCTCAAATATTGTACATAGGTGTATCAAAAGCATTGTTTATTGGTATAGAAAAGTACCCTACCAATAGTTTTCTATGCCCACACTACTTTTCTATACCCCCGGGTAAAGATGTCATTTGTTGTAGTGTGAATAACTTATTGAAGCTCATGTCATAAACTTTTGAGGTACAGCAAGCAGAAAAAGAGGTGAAACATAATCCTTTAAGATTTCCTGTGTAATTGAATTGATTCAAATCAAGCTTTTATCATATCAAAAAGAACATTTGAAAAAGAATCAAAGAAACAAAGAGATCAAATGAAAACCAATTTTTCCCAAGTCCAAAAAAACAACAAGTTTCTTTGTACAACAAGCAAATCAAACCATGTTTTAGAATGTAAAAAAGTGTAAAATAGATCCATCAAAATTAAACAGGATATAAGACAGAAGGACTGAACTCATGTCAACGATGGGTATCCTCACAACAGCTGTGATTCAGATGGATTTAACGGTTTACCATGTTCAACTCTCATGACTGGATTTGATAATTCTTCCAATGCATTGAATGATTTGATGAACTATGTTCCAACAAAAAGTGTTGCAGAACCCAAATGTGATGACCAGGGTTGCAGCTGAAACTCAACGGGTTTTGCTACAGCGTCTCAAATTGGAGATAGAAATTCTCAAGCAAGCTAGAACAAAGCTTCTTGCAGGGGCATCTCAAATCGGAGAATATAAAAAGAAAGAATCATGACACGAAGAATCGTCGCTTTCTGTGACACGAAGATGAAAAAGGAAGGTAAGAGTAATAATTATTCTGATGAAGAAAACAGCAACAACATGTCAAGAACAACAAGATATAAATACAATCATAATTTGTAAGAGTGGTAAGATGTCCCTGTTCCTGATTATCAATCATTGTTATGTCATCTCCTAAGTTAATGGATATTACGTCATATTGCGAGTTTGGCTATCTAAAACAAACCCTGAAAAGTGTTAAGTCCTGAAACCGTCAAGTCTTAATTGTTCCTGAAACCGTCAAGTCTTAATTGTTCCTGAAACCAAAAGTGAAAGTTGCGTTCAAGGATCATGACAAATTATGCCATCCCTTATACCCGTAAAGACCGAAAAAATAATTGTCCATGATTGCC
>NW_006768771.1:2057130-2061219 GCF_000204055.1 Melampsora larici-populina 98AG31
ACAAATAAGCGTCTTCGACTAGCCGGAGGAGATGCCTCCTTGGCTGTTCATTCCACTGGCTCCGTGAAACTTCGGGCTGGTGACGGCACGGTGTTTACTCTGGCCGATTGTCTTTACGTACCTGAACTTAGTTGCAATCTCATCGCTGGTGGTGCCTTACTGAAGAAAGGCGTGGTTACGCGCATCAACCCATCAGAGCCCGAATGCTTTAGCTTAGTCATGGGACAATGTGCTTTGTTTAATGGCGCGTTCACCTGTAATCTCATGCTCGTATCTCTTGAACCTGTGAGTTCAATTTTATCCAATCAACCTCAACAACAACCAAATTCTCATGCTTGTCATCTGCAACACCAACGCTTAGGTCATGTGAGTCAGAGGTATATCAATGAGATGGTTAAGAAAGAGAGTGTGGAGGGGTTATGTGAAAATTCATCTATGGTCAAATCATGTCCTATTTGTCTTCAATCTAAGGCTAAGAGACTTCCATTTTCCGGTACTCGGCCTCGTGCATCTATTTTTCTTCAGAATTTTCATGTGGACCTTAGTGGTATTAATTGTACCTTAGGATTGCACAATGAAGCGTATTTTATTTTGTTTACCGACAATTATTCTTCATTTCGACATATTTTTCACCTATGCAATAAATCTAAAGAAACCGTGTTTAATGCTTTCTTGAAATACATAACTCTTGTTGAGCGACAAACTAGTTGCAAACTCATTCAATTCACTATGGATCAAGGCAGCGAATTTGTCAACAGCATCATGAGAGAGTATTGTGAAGAGACGGGTATTGCCCTTCATTTAACTGCTGCCTATACTCCGGAGCAGAACGGAGTATCTGAATGTGGTATGCAGACTATCATAGGAAGAGCCAGATCAATGATGATTCAATCAGGTGTTCCTCAATTATTTCGGTATGAGGCGTGTTCCACCGCAGTTTTTATCACCAATCGAACTATCACCACTGCTCTCCCTAACGGTAAGACACCATACAAAGTTTGGTGGTTTTGCAAGCCTTCCGTCAAACATCTCCGTATCTTTGGATGTCAAGCTCACCTACTCATTCGAAAAGAACTTCGGCTGGGCAAGTATTCCCCTGTTACGAGTGAGGGAGTGCTAGTAGGTTTTCAAGATGATAACTTTAACTACTACGTATATGACCTGGATTCTAGGAAAATCATACTATCTCACAATGTTACTTTCCAAGAAGATGTGTTCCCCTACAAGGTTTCTGTCTCCTCTAATGTTAAATCCGGAAGCTCGCCTCTAGAATTTGTTGACGACACTCCTCGTCGACTACCAGTGGAGTCGGCAAACCCTTTTCAACCTTTAACTACGCTTGAAGAAGATGATGACGAATCTCTGTTGTTGGATCAATCTCACGATCGTGATTCTGTTACTGTTCCCTCTGCTATTTCACCGTTATCTCCTGCGCCTGCTTCTCCAACACCTGCACCTACTATTCGTCGATCACTACGTGTTAAAGAATCGACGAGCTATAAGGGAATGGGGGGATGCGCTATTTTCGATGATCATACTTTTACTTCTGCATTTAACATCTTGAATGAAGAATTCTCATCTTCTTTGATTGACATACCAGTGCCGAAATCCATCAAGGTCGCTCTCAAAGGTCCTGAAAAGGATTTGTGGTCTCAAGCCTGCGACAAAGAATACAATTCACTGATGTCTAAGGGCGTATGGGTGCTAGTGGATCCGTCTCCCAACACTAACATTTTACGGGGTTTTTGGCTATTTCGAAAGAAGTTTAACATTGACGGTACTGTGTCCAAGCATAAGGCTCGCTTTGTTGTCATGGGTAATATGCCACAGGCGGGTGTAGATTTTCATGAGACATTTTCACCCACTGGGAAACCGTCTTCTTTACGTCTTATGATAGCTATAGCTGCGACTCAAGGTTGGGATGTTCATCAAATGGACGCTGTTACAGCTTTTCTCAATGGTGTTTTAGACGAAGATGTCTACATGTATCAACCCAAGGGTTATGTTGTAGCTGGGCAAGAAGGCAAGGTCTGTCACTTAAGAAAGTCTTTATATGGTCTCAGGCAATCACCTAAGATTTGGTACGATGAGGTTGTATCATTTCTTTTGAGTGTGGGTTTCTCTCAATGCACTATGGACCATTGCATTTATACTCGTAGCATCAAGTCAACTTCTTCTACCCACTCTTCCTTCACTGCTGTGTATGTGCACGTGGACGACCTTGCTATCACCGGCAACGATATTTCTACTTTCAAATCTCAGATTAGTCTCAAGTGGGAGATGGAGGACCTTGGCATTGCTAGTACGGTGGTCGGAATTCAAATCATTAGGCAATCTCAACTGTGCTACACTCTCACTCAGGCGGCCCTTGTTCGTGCTGTTCTCGAACGCTTTGACATGAGTAATCTCAAGAGTGCATCAACGCCTTTTCCTGCTGGACTGAAATTGTATTGTGGAAGTGATGATGAGGTCGAGGCTTTCAAACACGAGGGTCTAAACTATAGTAGTGCTGTTGGTTCTTTAATGTACTTGGCTCAATGTACTAGACCGGATCTTTCCTATGCGGTTGGTGTGCTGTCTCAACATCTCAAGTCTCCTGCCAGAAAACACTGGGATGCGGTGATACATGTATTTCGTTACCTTAGTGGAACAATAAACTCGGGTATCTCGTACAACGGAGATCTTGCTGCACCTACTACTATTGAAGGACTTCGAAGTTTCAATCGTCCTGATTCTCATTGCGACTCAGATTGGGCCGGCGACAAAGAATCTCGACGATCCACCACAGGGTACATCTTTCAACTGGCTGGAGGTCCTATTTCCTGGAAATCCCGGCTACAACCGACTGTTGCTCTTTCTTCAACCGAAGCCGAATATCGTGCTATAACCAAAGCCGGTCAGGAACTCATCTGGTTAAGACACATGTTGGAAGTTTTTGGTTTTAAAGATCCTAACCCCACTGTATTACGCAGCGATAACATGGGCGCTATCCACCTTACCACCAAGTCCATCTTTCACGCGCGTACCAAACACATCGAGATCCAATACCATTGGATTCGCGACACTGCAAATATAATGTATTTTTCCGAGGTGAAAAATGATTACATTTATTTCACAAAATGATTAAAAATGCATTAATTCTGCACTAATTCTGCATCAATTCTGCATTTTTCTGCATTAATTCTGCATTATTAATCATTTTGTGCATTAATGTCAATCATTTTTCACCTTGGAAAAATACATTATTTTCACAGTGTGAAGTGGTTAAGCAGGGTGCGCTCGTTATAAAACACGTACCTACGGCGGAAATGATGTGATACCTTACCATCTTGATTCTATGTGCTCTTTCGGGTAGATTGGTCAAGGCCTTCTGGTGTTACTTAGACGACTTAATTGATGAGGAGAATGTTACGAAAAGAGGATATGAAATTTCGAATTGAGTATTAAATTTGTGAAGAGAGTTACGAATGAGGAAAAGAATTGTTATGAGAGACTAGGTGTGCTGAATGTGGTTAAATGATGTGTGCATTGGGAATAAGTCGAGTGTGACTTGAGATTTCTCTTTTATTTGATTATTTGTTAATTGTTGCGCTTTTCCGTGTTTCTACGTATAAATAGAGATGTTTTACTTCACTCAGATTCTTTTCCTCACTGAAAAGAATCTGTAAGTGTTTTCTACTATACAAATCCTATCAACACAACTCTAACATTTCTAACATACTTTATACGTCTTTAGATTTTAATTTTACTTATAAACTTCTCTTCGCGTCACTTTCACGTATCCTGTTGCCTGCGCACAGGTTTGTTATTTGATTTCATTTCATTCTTGCTCTTTTATCTTTTTCTTAACTAACTGCTGTGTCGCGATTAGGTCTGTCTTTTAGCTTCTCAAAGCTCTTTTGTGTGGCTTGTTGCCAGTACTTACCTTGGCCTGATTACCCCAGGTATGATTAGTATTCAATGACTGAAAAGAATCTATTTTAATTTTACTTATAAACTTCTCTTTGCGTCACTTTCACGTATCCTGTTGCCTGCGCACAGGTCTGTCTTTTAGCTTCTCGAAGCTGTTTTGTGTGGCTTGTTGCCAGT
>NW_006768771.1:2061378-2062270 GCF_000204055.1 Melampsora larici-populina 98AG31
ATTCCCCTTGTC
Organism: Melampsora larici-populina 98AG31; assembly: GCF_000204055.1. NCBI lineage: Eukaryota > Fungi > Basidiomycota > Pucciniomycetes > Pucciniales > Melampsoraceae > Melampsora > Melampsora laricis-populina. Next base: position 2,061,391 of record NW_006768771.1, read on the forward strand.
TGTACCAGTTCATAGTTAACAGTTAAATGTTTGCCGGACAGAAAGCGGTAAAGCAATCCTGCCAAAGACGTTACGATCAGATTCCGTCCGAGTCCGCCTACGGTTGCCCAGAAGTAGTCCCAGTCAGATTCCAAAAGATCCATCAAAGGCCCAACAAACCCTGCCCTATGAGCCAATCCTTTTCCCTAAGTTACGGATCTATTTTGCCGACTTCCCTTATCTACATTATTCTATTAACCAGAGGCTGTTCACCTTGAGGACCTGATGCGGATATGAGTACGGATGAGTGCAAGACTTTTTAAATCCCTCGGCTTTTCAAGGATTGTCAAGGACACACTAGACGCCACAGAGGTGTGACGCTCTACCAATCATTAAACCCTATCTCCGAATAATTCGTTTCCAGGGTTACAGACTGTTAAAGAAAAAGGATAACTTTTCCTAGGGCCCATGCCAATGTCACCAAGTTCATATGCGTTACCGCTGAAAATCTGCATCCCAGTTGTAGAATCTTAACTACATTCCCTTTCGATAGGTCAGACTAACAAGAGCCTTCTTTAAAACGGAGGTTCCCTATCTCTTAGGACCAACTAACCCATGTCCAACTGCTGTTACCATGGAACCCTTCCCCACTTCAGTCTTCAAGGATCCCACTTGAATATTTGCTACTTCCACCAAGATCTGCACTAAAGGCTGCTCCACTCAACATCACTGTCAAAGCTTCTACGCAACCTTTACGCCTGCCTACTCGTTAATATCTTTAAAAGAATACTAACGGCAGAGTTATAGGTAACCACCTCTCGATGAGTATAGTCTCGAGGAGGTGCGTGCCCTGCCGTCGTGTCGACCCCCCTTCCCAATTTTCTTTTTTTTTTTTTTTTCT
>NW_006768772.1:0-126942 GCF_000204055.1 Melampsora larici-populina 98AG31
ACCAACCGAATGGAAGAAGGAACATCTTCCACCACGATATGGTGTTGACCCAGACAACAAATCCAGCCGTGCATTTCATTCCTTGGTAAATACTGTATTGAAGGAGGTCAGAAAAGATTTTGAAACTGTGGTAAGCCATTCCGTTATGCCTGCTTGACTTGTCCACCTATCTGACCAACCATCATAAGCTCCTTCAAAACATCTATCTTCCGGATCGAAAAACACCACGTGTCGATGCCCCGGTACCAATTCTGGACACTATAATTGTCAAAGTAAGTAACTTTTGATCGTGGCATGTGGTTACATGCTGAACCTGTGTATTCCCCGTATGCACAGCTGTACCAAAAGGAACACGGTGTCAGTGGGCAAGTTCTAGTCACCAAAGAGGTACTCGACCAGGTAGGCTACCTTCGATCATCACGATATGCATGGCTGGTCAGTTCACCATGTTGTTTATCTATGTGCAACTCATACCTTATAACTTACCCCTGTCTATGTCCGCCTATCAGAGGATGCAAGCAATCCACTGGGGGTTAAACCGTAATACAAAGAATTTTAAGTATGGCTCCCGATCGTTGTGGGATGTCATCGATGAACAATTGGAACACTTACGCACTAAATCCACACGATACCGTCACGCGTAAGTGATACTATCTCCTTGAAATACTACCACCTTCCAAATACTTACTGGGGGAATTTCACAGGTTTTTTACGTTATGTGACCAAAATGACATCAATCGAATCGATGGTACCAAGAATTTTGCCCAATTGAAGGAATCTACTGACTTCTCTATGCCAACTGAGACACAAATTCAAGAAGAAATCGAGTATTTGAATCAAACTTTTGGTACGGAACAGTCAGCAGACGAGGTGTTGCATGTACACGAAGTCTAGGTTTGATGCATGGTTCTATGACATACAGACTACTTCGGTCTATGTTTTCATTTCTTCTTTGATTTCTTATTTTAACTCTTATTTTAACTCTTCTTTGATCTCTCTTAACTCTTATTTTATCTCTTATTTTATCTCTTATCAATGGCTCATTTGTACATAAGTCTTTTCCCTCGTCTTTTTTTTTGTATATCATTGTCAACTCTTATTTTGATTTCTCATTAATCTCAATGTGGATTTTTATGTATTTGAGTCGACTCAATTATAGCAATTAACACGAAGTCATCTGCAATATTATATTCTGTTTGTGTTTCATTAAACAATTACAAAGTGACAAAATTTATTGAGTCAATAAATCGAGGCATTCATGTCCTTGCGACCAATGATGGTTGATGGCCTCAACCAGTTTCGAGCAAGTGACAACTGGTTGAATCACCAGTCTTGCAAAACACGGGTTACAACACCGTAAAACGGCCACGTGTGGCCAACGATGGTCACCACCAAAGAAAAACCTGGTCCTCAACCGTGACTCGACCCCGGCTGAGGACCCGTTAGAGGGGGTTCGTGGTGTATATTTCAAAGCAAATCTTTTTGTTTGATAAAAAGGTCAAAAGAAACCATAGTTGATACTTGTCATCGTGAGTTTAATTAATTCTAGATGATTTAAAAACTTGCTCGTTATCATGATGTGCTGATGAAACTGTATCTCAATTGGGAGCCGTCTGGAATCGTCTCTGGCTTCGTCTGGATTGTTTCTACGACGTTTTGGCAAGGTTTGATCAGACCTACTCGAAAATCGAGTATCTGTACAGCGCAATACAGGTTTGTGTTTCGGGTTTTGAGGTTTGTCTTCCACCCTCCTCTCTCGTCCATCGTAAGCATAAGGGCCCGTTCCGCTGGATTTCGAAAACTCTGTTTGGCCAAAAACCCCACCAAAGCCAAAAACTCTTTTTGACCAAGCAGAGTTTTTGTTTTTGGTCAAAAACTCCAGCGTTTGGAAACAATTTCTGATCAAATACAAAAACTCTGTTTGATCAAAAAATCATCGATTTTGAAAAACAGCCTTGAGGCTGTTTTTAAACCCAAAAACTCTTTTTGCCCCATCCCTCCATTGATCAACTCACCCCATCTCTCTCTCTCCCTATCTCATACCCTTTTATTTCCTTCACACCCTCACCTTTCCTCAGCTTCCTCTATATCATAGTCCTTTGATTTCCCTCTTCACACCTTCACCTTTCCTCAGCTTCCTCTATATCGTAGTTTCTTATTTACACATGATCGAGTCCTTTGATTTCCTTCTTCACACCTTCACCTTTCCTCAGCTTCCTCTATATCGTAGTCCTTTATATACACATGACCGAGTTCTTTCCTCAGCTTCCGTCCTTTATATACACCTGATCGAGTCCTTTCCTCAGCTTCCTCTATATCATAGTCCCTTATATACACATGATCGAGTCCTTTTTTATCAACTACTGTCATCGTCCACTAAAAGCTATTATTGCTGTAGCCGTCTTTCAATTTCTTCATTGTATCCTTGTTGTCTTTTCCATCCTCATCTTTTAAAAGCTATTGCTATAGCCATTATTCTATTTTTTCATCGTCTCAACTTCGCTATGGGTACCACTGACAAACCCAAACCCAAACCGCGACCCCAAGCTCCCAGAGCAGTTCGAGCTCTACAAGAAGCTCATTCACCAACCACTTTAGACTCAACTACTTTGAACCCATTGGCTACTCCAATGGCTACTCCAGTTGCTGCTTTGAACCTGCCAATTGCCAAGGAACCAAAAGACCCAAAGATCAAGGCCCAATGGGACGATGACGACAATGTGATCTTTGTCAAGGTCTTGACTGCTGAACATCAGCCTGCCAACGGACCAATTGGACCCCAAAACGCTACTATGGCGCATGGCTTCAAGACTGCCACATGGACTGCTGTAACTGAAAGACTTGCAGGAAGCAAAAACAAGATGATACCGAGTACTGATTTAGTCAATGTTAGTGGAGTCAAAACCGCGAAGGCTTGTAAGACTCACTGGTATGTTGTAATTACCTTTCTTTGACATCCTTTATTGTTTTGTTTTGTTTTGTTTTTATTGATGTTATCTTTCTTCTGCAGTTGTTGAAATTATATGCCGATTACAAACACCTCAATGGGCTGAGTGGTGCAGGGTGGAAGGATGGCTGCATTGATCTACCTGATGCAGTCTGGGCGCTGATTCTAGCCGATAAAGTAAGTCCATGTTCTTCTTTCGGATCCTTCAGTGCACTATTCAAATTTGTTTTTTACTGACTTCTTTGTCTCTTGAAGAAGAGTACCAAGGCCAAGGATTATGCCTGGTTGAAAGGTCAACCTTTTCCCCTCTTTGATGCAATCGGTACTCTAGTTGAAGGCCACAAGGCTACGGGCAAGTATGTCAAAGGTGCAATTGTCAATAACACCGAATCAGCTTCGACTTCAACCAGCCCCAAAGAATTGGAGCCTGAGCGAGGGGCGGAAAAATTGGTGCAGAAGTGGAAAGTGCGGAATAGTGCATACAGATTGTACAGAGAGCTCTTGAAGAGCACTGTCCAATTCGGGAAGGTGACTGCGCTCGATTTTGTTTGTTTCGTTTCATCCTCAGTACAAAGTAGAACAAACGATGGACAATGAAAATAAAAAAACCATGTTGCCTATACCACATGATTCAAAGACGTAGGGAACCAGACCATCTCAATTCTTGAGAAACCAATCAATGTTTTTAAAAGATCTCATCTCCATTCTTGATGCGTATGACAACAACATCATGTCAACACTCACTGTGCAAGACTTTGTTAAGTTCTTATGTGTCGCCGCCGACGTGGTCGTGCGGTGTGAGAAGTCTCTTGAGATCACTACAAACCGAAGGCCTATACAATACCTCGCGGCGAGTCTTCCCTTGTCCATCCATAACCGTTTGGAGGTCTTATGGGAGGCTTCTTTCTGCATATTGAAAGAGTGTTTCATCAATGCACAATACCATGTCAAATCTCATGGTATAATGCCTGAACTCAATGATGGTCGGCTACCCATCTGCATAGTGGAACAATCGCTATACCCCCCTTTTGAACACTGCCCAAAGTGCTCAAGGACGCGACCTATGCGAGCAAAGTCATTGTTCGGATACCTATACGACGTTGATGGATGCCATACAATTGAACACTTTTACCTCTACTGTCAACATAAGCGCACCATCATCAATATGCGGAGAAGAGGACTGACAGACAGATGACAGATGTTTAATATACTTGATCCTCTGCCAGCTTGCCGGACCAGTTATCACGTCAGCTATTCAATTTACAACGAAGAACGGATGTTCTATACAACATCTGAATGCAGGAACCCCGAAGTCTTCCAAGTTCATACGCATTACTTCATGACTCACCGCTTGGCACATCATTTCAAGATGAGCCAAATGCTACAACGGTAAGATTATTTTGTGTCTAAGCTCAAAAACACTTGATTCTCATTTTGGTTTTATTTTTTTAGGTGTTCAGTGTTCAGCATTGTCAATTTGTACAACTCAACCTTCATGGGGTCCCACGCCCCTCCGTTGTTCACTTCCCAGCAGGCCTTCTTTCCTCGATTGTCTGCCGAAGTTTGCAAAGACGGAATGGGCATTGATACGTTGCTTTTCAATTACTCTTCAAGGAGTAAAGTGCTCGTGGTCCCAGATTCCGGACTAGACCGTGTCCGTGACAACGAAGCGAAGAAAGAATGTACCTCCTGGATAGCCGCGGAAGGGACTGCCCACAAGAATCATGCTTGCAGTCTTTGTATGTGTATCACATACAACGAAGAGGACAACAAGCACTCAGGTATGGTACAATGATCAGTCACTGCTCTAAACAAGAAGCTGATTCATATGATTTTATTTCGCGAGTTCAGTTGTTCGTGCTGTTGTGACCAATGGTTTGACCATCAGCCACTGGAGATGCAGTGCTTCTGCATCTCAGCTGGAAATGTTGGCCAAAGATTTTGGCCACCCAGCACCAGATGGCCCTTGTCGAAGGACTTTAGATACTGTTCGAAATTGCTACTGTAGTTTTCATGAACCGCTTCTTGAAGGTTTTTGCCAGGCTCAGCCTTGCACCCAACCGGCGCTTGCAAATAAGAGGACCTGTGGCCTTCAATCTCACCAAGAGGCTGCCAAAACATTTTCCACTCGAGTTAATTCAAACTTCCAGCTTCACTCTATGTTAAATCGACCAGGTTCAAACCTAAACTTGGATCCCTCTGTCCATCTAGAAGACAAGTCCAGTGAAATTCCAGATTTGGCATCATTGCAGCAAGCCGATGAATCAGACCGAGTTGAAGAAAGCCAAAGATCCGGCAAAGAGGGCAGTACCAAAAAGCAACCCTTTCAAGAGCACGAACTCACAACGATCAACTTGTGGTGGCTCCTTGTGGTGTCATACTTGCCCGCCAAACAATGTTCAATTCTGAGTCACCAAGTGCCGTTAAAGTAGAGATCTTTTGCTTCAATTCAACTTCAAATCATAGTAATTCACTGATAAACATCTCATTCTCAGCTTTTCCTTCTAGATACCTTCCCAACCCGCATGTCTGAAGTCATTTTATACGATAATGCGTGCAAGTTATTAGCACATATATACAAGTCAGCTGCTGAAGAGCGTGATCAATTCACCAAAAGCATCGTGGCTGTTGATGCATTCCATTTCAAATCTCACAAAGAAAATGACTGCTTTTGTAGGCAGTGGACCGATCCCAATCTGTGTCCTCAGTTGAAAAAGGACGGTTCTTGGATATTCAACTCATCAGCAGCTGAAATTGCTAATATATGGTACGGAGGTTTTGCCTCCATCTGTCAAAACATGACCGCGGTTGAATTCAACTTCTTCCTGGATGAAATGGTTCGGCTTCATAACATCTGGATATGTGAAAATTTATCGAAAAGGAAAAACATAGTACATATTGGTACTATCACTTTTTGATAACGTGAAAGTTATAATGGCGGTTCATATGTTTTACTTTAATGTCAAAAACTTCAACTTGGTTGTTTATTTACATATTCAATCTCTTTCGATAACAATCTCTTTCAATAACGATCTCTTTCAATAATGATCTCTTTTGTTATCGATCTCTTACGTTATTGATGTCTTTTGATAATTTGATCATCTGATGTTTCATTATTCATTTCAATAAATAGCATTTGGGTCTCTTGATGTGTTATCATCAAAGTCTCGTATAATAACCAATGTCAGCTTTCATTTGCAAGTTTGTTCACATTTCTTGATCAATAGTTGTTCGATTTTTGAACCTCAAGTTAACACATACATGTAACCAGTGGGACAGTAATTACAAAGATTGATGATCGATAGCGTAATCAAATGAAAGAAAAGTGAAATCATGAAGGACACAATTCAATTGTTCACAATCTGTACATCAGAGCGCGTGTTGTCCACAACTTCCACCTTTCTTCTTTTCAATTCCTGCTGTTGAACATGTTCACGATCTTGTTTTTGCTTTGGTTGAACTGTTTGATCATTTTGCTTGGTCTTTGTTGCCAACCACTCTTGCTGATACTTCTTCTGAGCTGCGATGAGGGTAAGGGAAGGGTTCTCGCGAGTGTCAAGGTCCAACTTCTTGACTCCCACCAGGTTAATCCAATTCTTGACTCGATACACCGTGGTATGACCGTAATCATACATATCTCCAAAGAACTCGACCCAGGCAACTCGTGGACTACCTTCACTGTCATATGATAGATGCCATCTTAGGGTTTGGCGGAGCAATACCCTAGAATCGGGCCAAGTACTCTTGGCCCTTTGATTCTACATTTGAATGACAGATGTGATAAGCAAATATTTCACAATCGACAAGGTAAAGACACATTACACATACCTTGACATGCAAATCCGAGGATCCTATGCATTCGATATCGGAGATCTCGGAGTCTTTGGACTGGTTCGTGCTTTTTTGTGAGTATATCGTTCAAGATGAAGGGAGGGGCAAACTATCTGGGGTGGCTGGTTCCATAGACGTCTCCACATCTAGTTGAATATGATGACGGACTGCTGGTGCTGGTGCTGGTGCTCGTGCTGGTACTGGTACTGGTACTGGTGACTTCAAACTTGAACTGGCGATTTTTGGCGGGTTTGGTGAGTTTGTGATGATGCACCGAGACGGTGTGGTAAGTGGCTCATAGGGTCCCTCGGTGGTCATCTTTATGATTGCTTTGGAAAGGCCCACGCAATTGCTATCAGATATTGATTCCAGTCGGACCAGTATTTTGCGCGGGATTGGAGGATACTTTGAAGTGCATGTAGGGGCTAGGGAAACCTAGGATTGGGAAGTCTGATGAATTAGTTTTGTTCATCACGATGATCAGAATGAATGTGTTCAAAGTAAGAAGCACATACCCATTGGAATTGTTCCATGTTCCACACCTCGATCTCCGACTCCCAGTCCTCTGTGTTGCTCGTCACTTTCCTACATTTATCAAGAATGATTTGAAACTCTTGGAGTGAAAAAAGGGGCCAATTGGGTGCTTCTGCATTGATAAGCGTGCTAGAGCCAGGCTGTAAGTGGGACAAACCATCTATGAATCAGTACGAGTGAGTTCATATTGAGTAACCATCTAATCTCACCTTAGTCCAAAGCTCAATCCAAATTGTGCGTGCTGCCTCTCTTTTTGCAGCATCCCGACTCTTTGCTACAAGATCAACTGCCTTAAGATTTTCATGGTATTCGGATAGCTGTGATGGTGTTAGGGTGGAGGTCACTGCCCGATTGGCTTGGGCGGACTGGATTTGCCTCGATTTTGGTTGCTGTGACCCGCTTGGTCCGGCTAGGGATGGGGAGGAATGTTGAGTCAAAACCGTCGGTTGAGATAGGGGTTGAGAGGAACCTTGATTGTAAACATTCAAATGAAATGGTACAAAGTTGTTGATCGCAGGGCTTGACCGATGTTGATCTCCAGAAGACAAAGCCGTGTAAAAGTGGGCCTTGAAGTTGCATGTCAAACCATGCACTCGTTGGACCATCTGGCAGCACTTCATCCAGAGGTGATTCAGTCAGACTCATCTTCATTTGTTTAATTGAGACAAAAGAGATAAAAAAGGCCTTACCAAAAGACACAACCGGAGGCTACACTTCATGTTTGACTTGTTGGATGACTGATGCGTGGCCCCAGTTCTCCCTAAATACCCTGGGCACAGTTGACTCGTAGTTTTTTTCTTCAAGTGATCGGGTTCATCGTTGCTGACATTAAGTAGCCCTGAGAGGCTTCCAGGAGCTGGAGGTGGTTGAGCTCCCGCGTTGATAGCTCGAATTTCATTGATTAAGTGTTTGATTTTGAGAGTTCAAACATATCCTTTTCCGTGGGCGTGGTGAGAGTCGGGTTGATAACACTAGAGGTAAGAAGCTTTAGCCATAGAACAAACAACACTACAAAAAAAGAAAGATATAGATATTGGAACGTACCTTTCAGTTGATATTTGCTGGGTTTGGGAAGCGAGGCGGGCAGTATTGTAGCTGACTAGTCGACGTGAGCGGGCATTCTGGACAGGTCAGTCCAGTGAGCTGGCCAGCGACGGGTGATGGAAGGGGATGGACGATTCGACAATGTCAATTCGTGATGTACAATTTGTGTGGAGTTGATATATGGATCTGGCCAGACATGTCGAGAACTTGCCAGTGAGGGAGATCAAGACGATGAGAGACCAGCCGGATAGCGAGTTCTTGTTTTTTTGAGAAGCTTCATCTTGATTTTTTTGCTGGATGAGACTGTGATTGGGTGAATCCGCATTGGTAATAGCTTCAAATACCATTCTGCTTTTGGATTCTGAGACGAATGTGCTGACTAGAGGATAGACTGTACGTACCCTGTACTCACCCTGTTTTTTTTGCCGTTTCCACTCCTTCCGCACTTTCCGCCTTGCTTCGCCCAGGCTCTGATGCTCTCACCAGCCCAATCATGAACAAAACCAGGATGCCTTCACCTTTTATTGGCCAAGCTGAAGGACCTCTTACTGGCCAAGTCAATGAGCCTTTTGATTGCGGCTTCTCTTCTTCACCACCTGGATTCCACGCGGCTGCCAAATCACTTGCTTCTGACAATTCCGACCTACCTAAGGATGACAAGGCCAAAGATGACTTGAGTTCAGAAGGCGAAGGTCCAGCAGCAAAGCGACATCACCAGTCTAAGGTTGCTCTGAAAGCACGTGCTCCAACCAAATTGAAGAAACAATCCGATATTGAGATCATTGATGGCATCTCGGACAACATGAAGGTGTTTGGTTCAAACATTCAGTCTTCTATAGCATCGACTTCAGCTTCTATTGACACTGCAGCCCATTCGATTCAAATGGAGAAGCCTTCCACTCATGGACAAGCTGTTTCCCTCATCTATAAATCCACTCTCGAACGCACACAACGCTACACTGATTTAGACTTGTTTGCTGAAAAGCCTGTGATGGCCAAAACTTACGTCAATACACCAATACATCCTCAGCAAATAAAGTAAGTAGTTTCTTTATTAGTTTCTTGATTATTGTCATCACCTACTGATTTTGTTCTCTGTCATTTATACCAAGATCAACTTCAAATTATTATCGAGTTCATCCTGTATCCATACACACTGATACATCTTTAGTATTGACTTCATCAAATAAATGTTTTAAGACCTTTAAATAAAAATGTTGTGGTTGTCTGATTTAAATAAAAATTTATTAAACCTTTAAATAAAAATATAGTAGCTGAGTGATCTTAAATAAAAATTCATTAAACCTTTAAATAAAATATATTGTCAACTACATTTGTATATAAACATGCTGATACAAGTGTGTAGTGGCTGTGACTGTTGGTTTTTTAGTGATTGCAATGTCAACCTATATATGTGTTATCAAAAGACTCATGATATGAACTGATCATGAATTGAGAGGACCTTTCATTAAACAAACAAAAACAAAAGGTTTGACTAATAAATGTAAAATAAAAATACTTCTAAGGGAGACTTGTAGTACATGTGAGATAAGAATGCTTTTGAGACTTGTGATAAATGATACATGTATCAATTAAAAATGCTTCGATTGAGAGTTGTAAAATAAAAATTGAAATAGCTACATATATGATTTAAACACCAGGATACATGGGAGGTAGTCTGTGTTGTTGTTTAGTTCGATGTACCTTCTTTCTTCTTTCAGTCTCTACTAAGTAATCCCTCCACATATCTTCTGCAATTTGATCTCTGAGGTTTTTAGCATAGCTATTACCTTCAGCAGTACTACCAAATTCTTGAAGATAACCAGATTGTTCTTGAGTAGGCGCTTCTGCAGTTTCTTGAGGGTTGGGAATGAATCCTTCTCTGAATTGAGGGAATTCTTCAGCTGAACCTTTTGGATCTTTAACACGAATGAAGTTGTGAATGAAGCACATAACAGTAACCATTGAAATTTGAATCTCGATGGTGTATTCACACCCGTGAGCCATGATCTTAAAGCGCTTCTTGCAAACTCCAAAGATACGCTCAATAACGTTACATGCACTAGCTGTTGAAGATTGAAGAGTTCTTCTTTATTCAACGGTCTAATATGGAAGGATAAGAGTGGTGAGAAGAAGAAAGACAGAGAAAAGTATGAAAATGATGGAAGAAAAAGAAATCTCACTTGGCACCTTTCTTTTCCCACTCTTGTGAATGATAACGAACTTTTCGAAAAGGAACAATACAATCTTCAGTGAGAGAAAAGCCAGCATCACCGAGATAATATTTTCCAGCGGGGATAGTAAGATCACGACTTTGAGCCAAAGTCCAAAGAGCCCTGTCAGCCATACTTCCTTCAGCTCCGACCAATAAATAAATAAACTCCATGTTGAAATTACAGGCAGCAAGGACATTCTGAGATGTGTAGCCTTTACGATTAGAGAAAGGAATGAATTCGGAAGCTGGCGGAGTGACCGGAATGTGTGTACCGTCAATTGCACCAATGCAGTCTTTGAAATAAGGGTATCCGCAAGAGGAGTGTTGGCATTGGGAAGAGGAATATATTTGCTGAGTAAATCTCCGTCATTGGAAATTCCTTTAATAAGGTGATTGATTGTCCTAGCCAAAAGAGATAGTGATGAGAAAATTTGAAAAGAAGCAAAAAAAAGCAAAAAATGAAAGATAGATGAATTACTTAGAAATAGTCTCAGCCAATCTTTGAAAACAATTTTGAAGTTTACGATTAGAAAGGCCGGTGATGACAGTATAGAGAAGGATAGCCAACTTCTCAGTTCCGGTGATCCAACAGGAGTCATATAAAATTCCGGATTCTTCAAGTACAGAATGTAATACAAAAAAAACATGTTTACGCATGCCGAGATTCTCGTAGAAAACTGAGTTATTTTGACTAGCTATGAGCTCATCAATCCAAGCCTGACCGCTGAGGATGGACGTAAGACACGGAGTTTTGGTGAGATGAGACAGGATTTGAGCTGCACATGCCTGTACACCAGTGCTGAAGTAACAAAAAATTTGGAATTGTTGCTGTTGAACAGCAAGGAGATGTTTAAGAAATTGCAGTTTGAGCAACTTTTGATTTTTGGCGCGCTTTACAGGTGTGAGAGAATAAATTGAAGCACGAGGACGACACTCCATGATGTTTTGAATGATGTGATGTGAAATGTCACAATGATACAAAAGACTGATGAATTTGGTCTTTGATGACCGTGATGGATGGATGGATGGATGGATGGGAAAACAAAAACAAAAACGGACTGATTGATTTTCAAGTTTCAATTGGTCAAGTTTTGATTGAAAAACACTTTCATTTCATTGTTACCAAACAGTCAACGTTGATCAAATGGTCAACAACGATCTTTTTGATCTTTTGTTGACCTTATTGGTCAACTGCTTGGTAACCAAAAAAGCCAAAAAAAACGAAAATCTCTATCTGCCCCTTGAAACAGGGGCAGATTGAAATTTTGTTTTTGTGTAACAAATTGTTCTGAATCCAGCCAAACGGGCCCTAAGATTGTTTGTTTTTTGCTGTTTTTGCGGCACCCCAAAATAAAGACCCTCTGTTTGTGTTTGGCAGTTTTTTACTACCACTAGATGATCCTCCATTTAAAAGACACACCTAAGCCTCCATGTATCAAGATCAATATCAATAGATATACGGGAGTCAAACAGATGGACAAAGAGCTACGGGAGGAATGTAATCAAAACCGATCTATCAAATCTTGAAAGAAAAGAAGAGAGCATTGGAGCCTCCCCGAGGCAAGGCGGAAAGTGCGGAAAATACAGGCCAAACGTACAGGGTAGGGTAAGGGTAGTGAGTGAGAACATTGGTTTCAGCATCCCAAAGCGGAAAGGCCACATCTCAAAGGAGAAAGGCAGAACACGCATTCACCAGCAAAAAAACTCAAGCTGAGCAACTTATCAAAAAAACAACAATCTTTCACCACCACTTACCAGCTTTTGATCATATCGACGCTTATTGGCCATAGCCAACTTTTTTCGATTACAATGTCTGGACAGATTCATATCTTGACTGCAGCCAAATCTTACATCACAGATTGACATCGTCACTATTAGGATGGGTAGCCGACCATTATCAAGTTTGGTCATTATACCATGTCATTTGACGGTGTTGGGCATTGATGTAACAATCCTTCAAGATGTTGAAAGAGGCATCCCACAACATCTCCCAATAGTGATGGATGGAGGGCGGAAGACTCGCAGCGAGGTATCATATGGGCATTCTGAGCGTAGTGAGCTGAAGAGATTGTTCAGAGCGCACAACCACGTTGGCGGCAACACATAAGAACTTGACAAAGTCTTGCACAGTGATTGTCAACATGATGTTGGCATCAAGGGCATCAAGAATTGATATGAGGTCGGTCAAAAGCATTGATAGGTAGGAAGATGAGGTCTTTTGAAAAAAATGAAAGGCTTTGTTTCTCTTAGTTCCCTAACCCTTTACCACATTTACGCAACACTCTTTTATCATGCTTTTTACTCAACATCATTTGTAACGAGTATTTCACCCGGTCCCAATGTTCTTTGTAAGTATGGTGAAATGTGTTCAAAGGAAGCCCACTGCCCAATTCGGACAGTGCTCTTTTGAGAGCTGATTGTACAGTTCCGTATTTTTTCTGCACTTTCCGCCTCCACACGGAATTTTTCCGTGCTTTGCGCAGGCTCCAATCCTTTGGAAAAGAAGGATAAGTGAAGACCAACTTGACAAAAGAACAAGATGATTTTGCTTGGTAAGAAAATCCACAGCTATCAAAGATTGAGAAAAAAAAGAATGCTGAAAAACCTTACAACTACTCAATTGAGACTCCAAAAACTTGTAAACCCCCAAAATGATTGTGAAAAGTAGAGAGAGTACATGGTTCTGAAGGCTCAACATTGAACAAGATCACAATATGAAAGATTGAAACGCAGAAGGTTTGCTGTAAACTGAATTGACAAAAAACATTGTAGAACAATTGTTATCAAATGAAGGTTATCTTTGAGTCTGAAGTCAAGTAAGATTGCTTTCAGCTGGATTGTTGCGACCACCTTGCTACAAAGCCATGCAGAATCGTTCAAGTTAATTGAGGAGCTATTTGTAACAGTGAAAGCAAGATACAATGAGTATGTCTTTGTAAAAAAACCTCAGCTTTTCCCAAAAAAATGAACCTACACCTCAAAAGGATTAATGATGCAGTGTACAAGTTACTCCCTTTCCACAGAGGTTCTTCAATCTTTTATAGGGGTCTGGAGCATCTCCTCCGGGGCTGCTTGAGCAGCGGCCAAAGAGATGGCAAACATAAAGCACTGCAAACATCATTCAACTTCCCCAAGTGGGCAGGAAAAAATGATTGGGAGTATGACTTGTCATAAAATGATCTATAACTTCTCACCAGAGCCATAACACCCACACTACATATGTGTAGTAGGCTCAGTGAATAGGTGGTTATCCTGATACAGTTCTGCTCAGTTATCTGCGCATGAGGATAATTTATTCATATGTAATACATGCTGTAACTTTTTTCAGATTGACAAAAGCATTCAAAAGATTGACTACATACACTGACTCAACATTTTGGTGTAATCTCATTAAGTCAACTGCATGTAACACCCTTTCTGTTACTAAGAAATAGCTTCAATAATATTGCCTGAGCAGCTACAGAATTATATGTAGTGAATTTTTGGGGCACTTTTTTCAGAGTCAAAAAAAGTTACATGTGGTATAACATGTGATTCATTTATTCTGATGGGTAAAAAACTGAGCAGAACTGTATGTACATGATAGACAACTATTTACTTAGCTTGCGGCACATATGTAGTGTGGGTGTTATGGCTCAGGTGTGCAGTATTGGATCCTTTTATGACAAACTGTACTATTAATCATTTTCCTCTTTCAACTTGGGGAGTTGAATAATGTTTGCAGTGAAGATGATAGTAAGGTGCATCGTAGGTTGAGCTAAAAAGGATGTTAGATTGGGGGACAAAGATAAAGGAGGATATTGATATCAGAGATGAAGTTGAAGGAGAAGGTGATTTGCAGATTGATGGAATAATTTCAGAGCTACAACATAAGCTGTAAAATAATTCACCAAAGGACCAAGAGTAAATTGATTGTGTGGGGACACGTGAGAGCTGTCAAGACGTGATGGAATGCTGTGGAAAAGGTGTGCAAAGGAGTCAAAAGCGTGGCAAAATGACATTTAGAATACCTTGTTGCAATGAATTTGCTTGAGTTTTAGATACAGTTGACTCTGAGATAACCCATACCCTTTTATGGAACCCAAAAAGTATGGGTTATCTTAGAGTATGGGCTATCAGGATCCTCTGCAATAACCCATATATTAGTGGTTATGGTTTATTGCAGAGATTTTTTTGCGGAAGGCAAGAGAGTATGTGATTTCATTGCATATGTTTCAAGAAGAGCAAGCAAGGAAAGACAATAGGTTGGGCTGGACTAGCGTTTTGGAACAAGCTGCACTGAATGTACGCAGAGCTTGCCGAAGAGCCCTCCCACAAGATTTTGCTTCCTCAGAATCTTTGTGTCTGAGGTAATTTGTCATTACATTGGCTGACTTAAGGAAGTCAGAGTATGCTGGGCAAGGAGGTACCTTGATCTCAGCGTGTTCTGGAGCAGATAGAGGTGTGATGTTGTTGCATTGTCTAATTGCTTCAAAGATTTCCTCCGGACTCCAGGTCTCAAGGCCACTCGTGTGCTCATAGGTAAGATTTAGGAGTTCCGTAATGGGCATCATATTTTTTATGAACAATTCAATGAAATGAGTTCTTGAATATCCTGCTCAAGATCTTGCTGAGCAGATGGATTGAGACTCTATGGTGCAATATTTGATTTTTTTTGTGGAAAACTATGGGTTTTTGGCTTTGATTTTCAAAAAAAAGCTATGGGTTATGGGGTATGATACAGTTATGGGTTTTTGGTCTGTTTTCCACGCCCATAAAAAAAATTATATGGAGGCCAAAAACTATGGGTTAGGGTAGAGTGTGGCGTATTGGGGATATGGGTTATTTCAGAGTCAACTGTACACATGTTTGTGGTTTGTTGACGTCCTTCAAAGACTTGTGTTTACAAATATTTCAGTCAAACATGTAGGTGAAAGACTGGTATTTGGAATTCTTCAGAGCTAGAGGATTTTTCTGGGAATCTTAAAACAAATTTGATGAAAAGCCTCTTGCAAATCAAAGTCCCTGAATCAGTCGAAATCCGGTACTGATAGTCATTACTTCTCTGAATGGTATCCTTGAACAACTCTGGACTGCTCTCCAGATGACCAAGAAGAAACACCACTGCCACATTTTCTTCATAAAGTAGACAGTTAGGACGCGGTGAGATCTCTGCATGGCTTCGGAGTATTTTAGCCAGAGACAGAGCTGGTCTTACATCGGCATCATCGGCACTTACAATCAAATCATGAGAGGAAAAGAGTCAACAGGATCAGATTCAAACTCACTCTGGTCTGCTGACAAATTTCCTGGAGTCAAGTTGGAGATCTTTCTGCTGGCCGGCAAAGTCGAGCTGTTCTCACGGCTCAGGAGTCAGGGCTCGGGTGTTCACTGGGTGGTTGTCCAGCTGCATGGGCCCGGAAAAGGACTCGGGTCGGGTCAGTCGTCATGACTTTCTTGAATTTTCTTCTGATCTGTTTCCATAAGCGCATACATTCAACTATTGAACTTTCAAAGGATTATGCCATCTACTTTACCTTCTCACCTTGGTCTCATCATCCTACGAGCAATTTACTTCCTCGGTTGTCGTCGCTATGTACATCGCTCTCTTCTATCTGACTTGCGGCAAGTCATACGGGATGACTCTCTTGAACTCACTGATCCCATCGAATCAAACTCAGAATCCGATGAAGAGTCCATGACTGTCGGTCTTACCAATTGGTTCAACAAGTCTAGCTCATCTTCTGCCAAACCTGACTCGCTCCCGATCAGGACTCCTAAACGATCTTCAACTGCTTCGAAATCCGCACCTTCCATCCCAGCTGGGTTTACGACCTTTTTATTCTGCTGGTCGTTCTGCGAAGGAAGCCTCCTATTCAGCATCGTCATCCTTGGTTCATGGCTGGATACCACGTTCGTTTAGAAATCTTTATCGATTATAACCTCGAGCCAATGAGAACTCTTTCGGCTTATCACTCATGATTCGCCCTTCCTTCCCTGCAGAGCTCGCAATCTGAATTGGAACCTTTCCCTTGGAATATTGATTGCGTCGGTCGTCTACGTATTTCCATTGGCCGAATGCCTATTGTTTGCAAACTCAGTGCTGAGCCGCAAAGGTGAGGGCAGATACCACCTACGTCAACTTGAACCCGAACCATAGCCAGATACTGACTTGTAACTTAACTTGACTAGCCGCCGATCGGCCCAGACTGCTCTCCCCTCGCACCGTTGGTTTAACTCTGCTTCCTTTTTTAGGATATCTTTTTCTTTATTATCGGGTTGGTCAAACCATTCAAGGTCTTCTTGGAGTTGAAACTGGAAGCCATTCTTTCGGTGTGTATTATATCCATGCTAATTTAGACTGCATTGGCAACTCGAAATATAATTGAATCCTTTTCTTTTCCTCTTTAGGATTTTTGAACACAACACTGGCTCGAATATGCGTACCTGGTGTCTTTTTGATTGCGTCTCTATCTGGTGGTGCAGCCGTGAATACCGCCTGGGAAACTTGGGAATGGCGTCGGCGAGACAAGGAGTGAGGATATTTGCCCCATGTGCTATGTAATAACTTCTTGACGCCTTTCTTTCTCTTCGTGATTATCAGACCACCTATCACTGACCAGCATATAGCCTCGGCTGAGCAAGCCCTTCAACGCACTCGAACGGATCTCCAAGCTCGACGAGCGGCCGCCTCTCAGTCAGCTGAAGGCCCATCCTCAAGCGGCATTATGAGTTTATTAACTGGTACCCGTGCGTAAATCTGCCGATCACCTTCAATTTGTGTTATACATCGTTGATGTCTTCGGCAAATGCCACTTGGGGTACTCTCTTTATCAGGAACCAGCCAGTTACAGCTAGAGTTATCGGGAGTGGAAGCTCTGGAGCGACAAATGACCGCTGATCTGAACTCGATGAAGCAACGCAAGGCTTATGCTGAATATTCACGTACACTCCCAGGTATCCTGCTCAATTGTGCTAACTGGAGTCTCTCGGTCTATTGTATATACCGATTATTCATGGCGAGTTCTATCAGGCAAAATCTCAACATGCCCTCCTTTCATGCGCTGATTGTGTGTCTCAAATATATCACAGGCATGTGTCAACTTGATTTTCGGATACGTGCGACCGGCTGGGACGGGAAACACTGGTAACGCACGAAGCCCGACAACCGACGTGGTCACTTATCTTCTTGCCCGAGTCCTTGGAACATTCCAGATTGAACTTGATATTAGTACTCTCAGCCGCCTTGTTGGACTGGTTTTGATTGGTTCGATCATCGTCGTGAACTTGCGTGCATCGCTAGTCTGGGTTCATCGGGCCTTCTCTCGCTTAGGCTCTGGTGGCCTCATCAGCACACCGTTCATGCTGCTTATCCTCGGACAATTGATGGTAAGGTGGCATAACTTGAAAATTTCAGCACAAATGACATGACAAACAACTGATTGGACTTTTTCTTTGCGTCTTAGGCCATGTATCTCTTAACTTGTCTCATATCTTTACCGTCGGCGAGCTCGAGTACACGCCCGGATGATCTACTATCTACTTTGCCGTCCTTCCACCTCTTTAGTAGACTTTTTGATATTGTGTTCCTTGTGACTGGAATTCTTACTGGTCTGATTCGATGGCTTGCTAAACAAATTCTTCAAACTGAAGATCAGGAGACAATGGCACTCAACCGGATCATAGTTTAGATCTTTTGAATCAGTACAGAGCAGTCGAGCAGAGAGTGGGTTGTAAGAACATTTGTCATTTTTGTTTCACATACCAGTGTGGCAAGAAAGAGGAGCAAGCACAAGCTTAAACCCCCACTCCTTGCCAGTAACACTATCGTTGTTTTTTTGGTTGGCTTTTTGATCAGTTGAACCTGTGTGACTTGAATGGACACTTCATAATTTGATTTCTATTCTCATTTTGTATTTACATTTTCTTGTCTTGTGATTGGGCTTGCTTGGTAGAAGATTATGTAGATTAAAAGTTTATTATATTTGGTCCTGACAGTTTGGTGAGTAAGAAGAAAATGCATTGCCTTTGGAATTCATCATTCAATTCTTTGTTGCACTTTGATTTTGAGCTGATGATCAAGTAAAATATTGGATCAATCCAATTTGTTTGATTGTAGTCAGCCTGATCAATGTGGAACCAGACACAAGGAGAACCCCAGCCCTGCCATGGACCTTCAGCTTTGCCAGTCATGGTTTAACACTTCACAGGATCCACTGATTCTAAATGGTCAAACTTCAATGGTGAGGTGGCTTGGAATCACAGCTGAATTCACAAAACACATGCTTCTCAAAACCAATCCTGAAAACTACATCAAACAAACTGAGGAATTTCTGAAATGTCCATGGAATTCTATGAAACAGATGATCAACAAGTACATTGGGTATCTCTCCAAGGTGAAGAGCTTTCACATTAGTAGGAAATCAGCCCACAACATTACTACCAACACTCACAAAATGTACTTCCAGTAAGAGCACCACATCTTCAAACATTTATGTCACAACCTATTAAAAAGTGGGGCTAAGTGGATTGACTACAACACTGACCTTGCTTGACATGCCAATCCCAATCCTCTCAAACCCCCACCCTCTGTCATTTCCATTTAGTCAACCATACCATCTCTAACTGGCATTGATGATTCTGACATTGAGGTGATCTCTGCTGATTGTGATGATCACCCTATGGGCAAAGAATTAGCCAAATGGGCAAAGCAAGTGGATTCCATCCTGTCTAGAGGGCAGAGAGTACAATTACAGTGGCTAGCAGCTCAATTGTGTTGGATTCTTGAATTCAAGCCTCAGAAGTCAACTTCCTTACTGATGATGCTGTCCTCAGAAGTGCTATCAGCACACTTCAGGGTAAAATCAAATTCTTATATCAGTTGAAGCAGGCAGAAATTGTCAAGAAGCATATGGCCATATGAAAGTCCTAAGTGTAGAGTAATTTCGTCCATTGTTGTGATCTTGGTGTCTTATTTATTTGTGTATAGTCCCTTGATCCTACTTGAGTATGATTTTTTGGTATCTTTTGCTATGATCTTTTCTCCTTTTTTTGTATAGTCCTTTGCTCCTATTTGCATACAATTTGGTCACATATTTTTCTACGATATTTTGGTGTATACAGCTACCATGAGTTTTTTGTCTGGCTTGATGTTGTGAATGTCTGTATTTAGCACCACAAAATGTCTATTTCTATCTATAATATTTTATAAACTTTTCATGTGAATGATGAGTACAAAGTTTTAGATTTTATAAATTATCCTGGACACAACTGAGATACTATAGTATCTATCTGAGCCACAAAACAATTCAGATAATCCAAGAGGAAATACTTTAAAACAAGCACTTACTTGACAAAAGCAAAACAAAATTGTCTGAGAAACAAAAAGATAATATAAAACTATCCTACCATAACACTATCTGAGCCACAATCAACGCAGTTACCATTCTCAAACTTCAGCTGCTCAAAATAAGCTACAGAGATGTTCAATGAGGTCTTTTTGAAGTTGGAAATGTATGTTGATATCTTCCCCTTGGCATTCAATTTCAAGAAATTGCTGGTATGGTACCATGTCATTGCCTGAATGTAGCACCTCTGCAACCCCCGACCCCAGCGCAGTGCAGCGCACTTTTGGTGCAATTTGCGCTGTGACGGAAGTAGGCTCAGTGAGCACTGCGCAGCGCTGGGGAACCCGCGCAGTGATGAAAAATCGCTGATACCCATGCGCTGTGAAAGGCGCAGTGAGGTACAGCGCAGTGACATAAACTGCGGGCCAAAAAAACAAAAATCGTATTTAAAAAAAGAAAAATTGTAATTGAAAACAATTGTAAATAACAAGCCAGCGCCCATCAAAACAATTATAAAGGAATTATAAAGAAAAAGAGAGTAATGAATGTAAAGAAAATATAGAGAAAGGGAGGGAAAAACCATTGAAGCTATTGAAAGGAAATCACAGTGAAACTAAACATTTGCCGCTCTTTTCTTCTTCTTCATCAATCCCGCCACCAGCTGTTCCACAGCTTGCACTGCCTTACCTAGGTCTCCTTCCGGGACAAACTTTTGCTTAAGCCATTGGCATATACCAACGGCACGTTCAATTGATCTAGATGTTAAGAGTCCGTTCGGTTGCCTCCGACCTCGCAGGTTGACCCAGCCAAAATCTCAAGCGTACGCTTCGAGGCAGTTTGAAGTGTACGCTTGAAATTCTGCTGTTCGGTACAGAAGCCGCGGTCGACCTTTGAGGCGTCCACCTCGAGGTCGGCCAGCCAAATTTGTCGACCTGCCAGGTTTGACGTTTTGGTCGAATCTTGCAGGTTGACCTGGCTAGTGCCATAGACCTGAAACCAGGAGCGCGACATCAGATTTTGCAAAGGGAGAAAACCCATAAGTTGCGAGGTCAACTACACTTCAAGTCGAGTGTACCGAACGCACCAAACCCTGGTACACGCTTCGTGGCAGACATGGTCTACCTGCGGATCCGCAGGTAGACGCCTCGCAAGTCTACGCCTGCGAGGTCGAAGGCAGCCGAACGGACTCTAAGCCGCCTCGTCTATTTGCACACACAATGGCCGCAGTTGAAAAGGTCCTTTCGACTGCGCTAGATGACCCCACGCAAGCTAGGAAATCACGAGCCAGCTTCGCGATTTTTGGAAATCGTTTTTGATTGAGCTACATATGACATAATCAAGTCAGTCAAGTCCTCAACACAAGAACACAAGATATAAAAAATTCTATAACATACGCGCCACCAATCTAATATGTCGGTTCCTCGCTCACACGGATGCATGCCCGAAAAGTACTGGTCCAGTTCTTTGTCGCTGGTCAGAGTTTTTCCAGAGGCACTGAACACATTTGTCTCGTCCAGAGGGTCGATGATTTCGTTTGCTTCAGAATTTTCATGAGAAGTTGACTTCGATGTGGGATCTGTTTCCTCATATTTGGCAAAGTGTTCGCGAAATAAGCCTTCAGCACGCACCACGTACTCGGGATACTTTGTCTTGAACTGCTCGAGTCGAAGCCTTGGATTCAAGATAGTGGCCATAACGATTGGGTCACAATGTAGTGATTCAGTTTGATACTCTCGGAGCTGCGTGATCATTGCAGTGATCATGTTCTTTAGACCGTCATAAGGGGTTCTAGCTTTAGTATCAGCCAGCATCGATATTAACCCAGAGTATTGAAACAGCACAGAGGCTCCAGTGGGCCCGTCGCCTTCCATAATTTTGGTCGATCGAAGAAAGTACTACAAATGTTGTGTAAGTTAGATGGTGCGATTGATTGTGGAATACAAACAAAAAGTCTTACCATCAATACATCATTCAAAGCCTCAATGGCTTTCCATTCGTCCGGAGCAATCGTAATTCCTTCATAAAAACCTTCTTGGTCTTCGCTGATCATGTAGTTGATAACCTGTACAACACAATGTAAGTACATCAAATTCAAACCTTTCATGTTTGACAAAAACTTACTGATTTGGCTTTACACAAACGTGACTGGGCATCCAACCATATGTTCCACCTTTGACCGTGGGCAGCAATCAGCCCTGCACCCGCATAACCCAGCTGACTCGCAGACGCCTTGAAATGATTAAGCCTTGGCGCGCTCGATGTAATGAGTTTGTTGATTCGTCGTACCTTGGAACATTTCAAGTAATCAGTAAGTTTCACGCTCCATATTAGTTAGACAAGTTCATGAACACTTTACCTTGGTCACCGCTCGGGGTAATAGAGAAGCGTCTGGCTTTTGAACCTT
This sequence comes from Melampsora larici-populina 98AG31, assembly GCF_000204055.1. Lineage (NCBI taxonomy): Eukaryota > Fungi > Basidiomycota > Pucciniomycetes > Pucciniales > Melampsoraceae > Melampsora > Melampsora laricis-populina. The sequence goes on from NW_006768772.1 coordinate 22,302, forward strand.
GTAGTCAGGCGCTTGTTCTTCATCTTCGGAGTCATCACTTGCCTCAACATCCTGACCGGCTTCCTGCTCGATGTCTTCACTTTCGCTGTTTAACTCGTCATGGTCAACATCATCAACCACAGAACCGTCTGTCAATATAATTTTCGGTGGAGGCAGATGATCATCGGGTAGGAGGAGGCGTAGTCGTTTTCCAGTTGGTATGGTGGGTTTGACTCAACCATGATCGCCTAGACCAATCACCTCGAGACCAGCCTTGACTGTCAACGCGAGTTTGTGACAGTAGCTGTCAGCCCTGAGTACATATACATGTACCCAAAACTAACCTGTAACAGTAAAAAACATATGTATAAGATTAACTACATGTTACATACTGAGCATAGACTGTATGTAACATGTAATACAATGTATCAAAACCTTTATTACATATACATGAACCTGTAAAACAACATGTAATATGTAACAAAACACCATTTACACCTCATAACTCAGTGTCAAGAGTTAAATGCTTATATTACATACCACACACAAGAAGTATATGTAATTAAGCATTACTAGTAACAATCATGACTACATGTCAATAACTAACCCTGAACCAATGTAGTGATAATAACAAATGTCACTACAGTTAGGTTTGGAGAGGAGAGTATATAAACCCCTCCTCTCTCAGCCTTCAGAGAAAACCCCAAGCAATTATTACCGACTACTTTTAAAGAACAATTAAAGTTCACTGAAGTAAAATATCAAGAGTCTTATACAAATAAGACTAGTGATAAGCTTCATCAACTTTAATCAGATTCCTGATTAAAAGTAGGTAATACAATTCTCCATTTCCCTCTGGATCCTCTACTTCCCCTAAGTAGAAACCCAATCAAGGCTAGTGACCTCCAACAACTCCAGGCTAGTGACCTTAGGAAGAACTACAGGCTGGTGACCTTAAGAATAACCCCAAGTTGGTGACTTTAAGAACAACCAGATTGGTGAACTAACTCACTCTTTGATCTGTTACTATAAAGATTAAAGGAAGGTCCAGGATCCAACCTTCATATATTATAATAAACATCATATTATAATTACTGAATCTCCTTTTTAGGAGTCAATTAACTGAAGTCTGTCTGGATTGGTCCAAACAGACTGTCAGTTCCTTTTCTTTTCTTTAAATTTCCTTCTTTACTTCAATTTGTAACTACTACATATTTGAAATAAAGAAGTTAAATTTAATAAATCTACCATTCTACCCTTTAGTGAGCATTGAGTACTCCTACAAAGAGCACCCAACCCTCACATTTGGGGGCCTCATCGTGTTAAAACCCAACTCAAACCTCAACTATTTACCAAAGTGTGAGATTTCATACCTCTAGACAGAAGTTTAAGAACCATCATAATTAAAACCAAAGTGTGATTTGCCACAAATCACCCTACTCAACTCATAAAAATCACCCTGATACAAATTATCAAATACTACATAACAAAAAGACACAATCCTCAATAAGTTGAGCATTAATCATTGAACACTCTACTCAATCTAAAACAACACCATCTCACTTGAGACTTCAAAATTCAATCATTTTTTTAGGAGAACTTTAACATTTGATATTTGTATCACACTTCAAAGATTTAATTTTGTTGTATTGGATATCTTTTGGGAAATACGCTGAAATAACTATTACGAGTAAATTGTAAAAGACATAGAAGAACCCAAAAGTAAAACTACAGAACCGACGAATTGGGTACCGTAGTTACATATACATACAACAAAAGAGTGAGATACCCCAACGAAATACTATATACAAGTAAATCGAACAAAGGAATCAACTCATACGAAGACGAAGAGACTGAAAGGAACAAATCCTTTGTTTCACGATATCCCATTGGACGAACCGAAAACAATTGGATTCAAAGGAAGAAAACGAAAGGATCTCAACTCAAAATCAAGAATTCGAATTCATTGTTCCGATCGGGAAAGCCACACCAAATAAGATCGAGAATATAAGTGAGCACTTACAGTCATTGACATCAGCCACAATTCCTTATTACCTTTCTTGTTTGTGCTTACACGATACCTCATCCTTACTATTATCATTTTTTTTTATTATCATTTCTGTCTCAGCCCTTAGAAGATTCTATCAGTACAGCGATAATCAGTAACCGGCTCTCTAATATTGAATTGGAGGAATCGTTCTACTCCAACTTACCGCCGCGAAAAGAACAATTCGAAATCATTTTACTACGCAACCACATCGGCAAACAAGATCAGCAGAGTAGAAGAGTAAGTGATTAAGAACAACTAATAAATCTCTAATAAGAAAAGAATAACGCACAAGACTGACATCATACGTACAGTGCTTTTGATACGATCCCACATCGGCACTTATTCCGATCCGCGAAATACCTGGTATAAGAAGATCCACCCTTTTGATAGCGATCAATCCTTAGACAAGATTTTTCAAATCCAAGAACCTTGTTATCATCACTTAAACCAATCATTCAAACTCCGAAACCTTTTTCAAACTATCAAACTAGTAGTTTATATTAAAAGTAAACAAACAAAATCCTAATCTTATTCCAGATACCTCTATCCCCTAAAACATTTACCATTTCGAGAAGAACTAACAATTTTTTTTCTCTCCTCTCGTTTGGTTTAAATTTTTTTCTTCTCTCTCCCACCTCATACAATTTTCTTTCTTTCTTCAAAATCCTTTTCTCTCCATCGTATTACAAATTGACGTGGATAGTGTCTTTCCCGCATATCTTCAACTCTTTAGACCTCGCTAACCACGGCACACCAAACGAGCAATCAGGCCGTCAATCTGTAGGTGCAGACCGTACTCATCGCTCCACACCAGCAATCGACGGTTCTGTCCTTGACTTTGAGGACGCGTACGGTAACGTCACGCAGGAACCAATAGAGATCGAATCCACTGTAGCGACTCCGATCCCACAAGATCCTTTAGCCAACATAGACATTGACTCACCTGGCTCAGACATAACCGCAAGGGACCAGTCGCGAGCTCAAGGACCCCCTCCCGAAGCTTTAACAGCTCAGTACCATAGTAACTATATCTCTCTGAATATTTTTCTTTATTTTTTTTAGTTCAATTCCTTTTACATAAGTGAAAGAAATATTGATTTGATAATTTATATTCTATCCTAATAGATCAAGATCCGAACCTCGGTCCAAATCAAGGACAACAACAACACCAAGTACCGGGACCTCAAGTCAATCGTAAGTACAGGATACTTGGTTATTTCAACATCTATACAATAAAAAAACTAATTAATTTTTTTTTATATATTATATCTCTTTCACTACAACTATGTCTACCAGAGAATCGCAACCACCAAGCCGAACTAGCTCAATCGGCACAAGAGGCTCAGCAAAATCGCGAAGGTCAGCCGAACCAAGAACAAGGAGCACGAGAGGGACACCAGTGGGGGAGTTATTCCCACCACTACCCAGCTCAGGTAAGCCAGACTTAAGCTTGGTTGATAATTTAGAAAAAACTAACATGTTGACTTTAGACTCAACAACAACAGGCGGGGTATCACTACCAACCGCACTATCCTCCGAATCTAGCGGCCCCGGTAGCTCAGTACCCACCAGCACCATCCCCAGCCTACAACCCCCAACCTCAATACCCTCCTCACCCTTCCCCGGTGTATCGACCCCAACAACCGGCTCAAGGTTCGAGCAACCAACCCATGCCACCGCCTCCTCCTCCGCAACCGTCGTACCAGCAGACCCGCGAAGCCGAGGAAGCCCGACTCCGTCAGGCGATTATCGGTCTCAAGCAGAACCTGGACGAAGCTCGCGTTGCGAACAACAACGCGAACTTTCGACGAATCCTCGGTATGGCCAAGGAAGCCCACAAGGAACTCGAGGAGTTCCTTGGGGGCCGTCGTCATTGAACCAAGGTAGAGCAAGTAGCGAACTACAACCCCTACCATCTGAATCCACAAACGATGGAACCGTTCAAGAATCCACGAGCAGCCGGTCCATCCAGCCAACGCCGCAAGAGGGCTCGCGACGACGAGATCAATGCCTTAGCGGAGAACGCATCCAACTTACTGGACATGATTTTAGTAGTGAAACGGATGAAACAAGACGATTCCGACCCAGACCCGAAGGGAAAAGGGAAGGAGAGGGAGCGAGATCAGTAAGTATCTTGCCTCCTCCCAGTTCTGCTTTTCACCATCATCCATAAGTATTGTATACTGATACTCCTTTTACTGGCCCTCCTTTAGAGAGTGATTCCTCCAATTTACTATCTCCTTCAGTAGAATCTGTAAAGATGGAAGAAGTCGAGATAGGACAGGTAAACTATCAAGGGCTGTTCAACCAGCCGCATTCAGTTTCCAAATTTGATTCTAAAGTTTCCTCTTCATCAGTTTCTGTCTCAACTTCTCACTTAGACCTAGATGATCTTATTCGACGAAAAAGTTATGCAATTTATGAGAAAGTTGAAAATTTAAATCCAACCCTGAGTCTACTAAAACATCAAAGTGAGACAAGTGAGCAAGTGAGAGTGAAAGAATTCCAATTGACCTGCCAATTACAGAAATCATCCTATGATGATATTATGATTAAGTTTAAAGATTTGAGTGAGCAAGTAGCAGAAGTAAAAAAACTTTTTAGTGAGCTTGATATCAACAGATATCATAAAGAAGTACAAGATGAATTAGCAAACAAATTTTCAGAATTAAAAACACACCTTGTTGAAGTTAGAAACCAGATAAGTTCATATCAAACTGAAGAGAGCCCTAAAAGTAAAGGGAAGGGAAAGCAACAAATACCTTCTTCTGAAAATAAAGACAACAGTGCATCAACTTCTAATACAAGTCAAGATGTTGCACCAGGAGAAAAAGAAATTCAGAACTCTGAGGTTACTCCAATGTACAGCTTGAATAAAACCCAAGCTCTAGTATTACAAATTAGAGAAACTTTGAATAAGAGATATGAAGAAGCAACTCTAACAGCTTCTCAACAAAACATGATCAAACAAATAACCAACCTGGCCAGTCAAATTGCTACAAGGATTTCAGACAATGAGAAGAAGAGCTCATTAAAATTTAGCAATTATGAAAAGAACTTCCAAGACGTAATCACTAAAATATCTCAAAATAGAAATGAAGATAAGGAAAGTATCAGAGAAATAAGTGATGCACTTATAAGTGATTTAGCAGAAACAAAGATTGTGACCAAACAACTAGATGTCAAATTAGACAAACAATTAAAACTACCAATCAAAGATCCATACAATAAAATTGAAGAATTATTCAATAAATTTGAGAAACACAAAAGTCAAATGAATTCAACAATTGATAAATTGAAAGAAGAAGAAAGAGCAACAAGAATCCATGAGGATTTGAAATACAACAACAGCTAATAAAAATGGATGATAATGCCAACAGTGCCAGATTATCAATTATTCAAGAACTTAAACCTGGAATAACAAGTCAAAGTAATAACAATCCCACACAGAGGAATTTTTCCAGTCCACCGGTGGTACACCAGCAAATGGAGAACAACTATGAAAACAATCCAAGAGTAGACCCTTCACTTAGAGGAGAAGCTAGATTTAGACAACACGCAGCAAACACAAGAGAAAACACGGTGAACTATGTAGAACCCCAAATTAGAAATAATGAATTGCAGAATTCACCAGTTCCTGAGAGAGTTTTTGCAAGAGAAGATACAATTCAACCTACTGAAAGAAATTTTACCAGAGAAAGGACATTTCCAGTACATGAAAGACCATTTGTAAGGGAAGATACTGCCCATACAGTCATGTCTGAAACTACACGAGAAGACAAGTTAACCAAAGCTTTAACTAAACTTTGGCCAACAGGGAGAGATTGGAAAAGATTTAGTGGCGACGGAAAGTATAATCATAATGATTACATTGATTGGTGTGACAGCTTGATCACAGACCTGAAGATGGACCCACTTGTTGTGGTCAGCCACTTGAGTACAGCTTTCACTGGAACAGCAGGACAGTGGTACATAGACAAGCGTAAAAGCAAAGGCTCAATGACATGGGACGAGTGGAAAGATGAAATCCATAAGAGGTTTGGTAATAATGTTTGGAGAAACAATATGGAAGACTTGTTCTTGAAAGACAAATTTGACGCCAATGTACATGCAGATCCAACAGCATGGTCTTTGAAACAAAAGAAAAGAATTGCAGCTTTTGATCCAGAATCTTCTGAGGAGAGAATTGTAAACAAAATCTTAAACAAAGTTGACGGTGATGTCAGAACTGCAATCAAAAGTCAATTGACCACACCCTATGAATGGGATAATTTCTTACTAATATTCAAGGACATTTATGAGAATACTAGTATAATTAATAAGAGGAAATACTTGAACAGGCCAAGGAGACCTTTTAATGAAATTAAAGCTACTTTCAATAGTGATAAAATGCAAGGACCCTCTAGTACAAAGGTTCAGCCAAGCACATCGGAAAAGAAACCTTTCAGAGCATGCCCAAATTGTGGAAACAAGGATCCAAAACATCAATGGAGAGGATGCAAAGATAAAAAAATCAATATGATTGAAGAAGATGAAGAAGATAGTGATCATATGAATGATGAGTATGAATTTCAAGGCGGAAAATTATCAGATGAATCAACTTCAGATAGTGAAGGAGAAAATACTCATCAGCAACAAGATGTGTGCATGATTGATACTCATGAAAGTGATGAGAAAGACATCAACATACTGCAAGCGGAAGCAAATGTACCTCATTCCTGGCAGGATGACATGCAAATGGGAAACACAATTGATGCCAGATTGCTAAAATCTAAACCAGCAGATGGAATGGCACATACACTAGGACACCATACAATGGCTCGAGCATTAGTAAATAATTGTAAAGTACCAATGCTACTAGACAGTGGAGCATCATGCTCAATTGTAGGAAAACATTTTTTGTCTGAAATAATACCAGACTGGCAAGAAAGAATCATGCCCAGTAGTCATGTAAAATTCTCCGGAGTTGGTAGTAAACTACATGCTTTAGGCGTAATCAGCTTACCTGTGATATTCCCACATGTCAAACAATCAATTAGAATAAATGCTGAATTTGTAGTAATGGAGAACGCAAACAACAAGTACTTCATATTGGGAGCAGAAAACTTGAGCCAATATGGGTTTGATATATTCCATAGTAAAGAAAGGTATTTTACTATAGGAAATAATAACAAAAGCATTAAGTTTGCTTTAATGCAGCATAAAGAAATTCTATCAATTGAACAAGAGATTACAATGGAATCTCCAACAAGTGAAGATATAAAACAACTTAGAGAAAAAATATTAGAAGCTGAGTTCGGACCCAATCTTACTCACAGTCAAAAAGAAGATATAATTCAGATGGTAATTAAATACAAAGATCAATTTGGTTTAGGAAAACAACCTCTAGGAGTCATTAAAAACCATCCAGTTAAAATAGAACTTACAATAGATAAACCTTACCCTCCTATTTTAAGGAAAGGCGCATATCCAGCTAGCCCAAGAAGTAGGAAAGAAATAGAAAAACATATTGAAGAACTACTTAGTATGGGCGTAATACGAAAAGTAGGTCGTGATGAAGAAGTTGATATAACATCACCTGTTCTGATAGCATGGCATAATGATAAATCCAGACTTTGTGGGGATTTCCGTGCTCTCAATCAATACACCAAGCCTGACAGATATCCTTTGCCAAGAATAGATCAATCCTTGACTAACCTATTCAATGCAAAACATATCACTCTGATGGATATAATGAAAGGGTTCCATCAGAACATTGTGGAAATATGTAGCAGGAAATATCTCAGGATCATTTGCCATTTAGGAATCTTTGAATATATCAGGATGCCTTTTGGAATCAAAAATGCTCCAGCTTTCTTTCAAAGAATGATGGACACAGAGTTTTCAAAAGGATTGAGAGAAGGATGGCTCAAAGTCTATATTGATGACATCATAGTTTTTCATACTACATGGAAAGAGCACCTAGAAGCAATGGAGAAAGTATTGCTAAGAGCTAAAGCCATGGGTATGACTATATCTTTGAAGAAATGCCATTTTGGTTTTGAAGAATGTAAAGCCCTAGGCCATCGTGTATCAGGTCTATGGGTGGCAGTAGACCAGAACTCCGTAGCAGCAGTACTACAGAAAGCTTGCCCAAAAGACAAACAAGAATTGAGTTCATTTTTAGGTTTTACAAGCTATTACAGAGCTCACATTCCAAACTTTGGAATTATTACTCGTAGCCTCTACAGACTTTATGCAAAAGGGGTAGTCTTTGAAATGACAAAGGAAAGAATTGACGCAGTAAATAAAATAAAACAGATACTTACAACTGCGCCAATCTTGTTTCACCCAGACTTTGAGAAACCTTTTAAACTTTATGTGGACGCATCAATTGAAGGATTAGGAGCAGCACTACATCAAACACAAATAATTGAAGGAAAACCAAAAGAAGGACCCATTGTTTTTATATCTAGAAAATTGACAGACACTGAAAGTAGATATTCCTCGCCACAACTAGAAGCTTTAGTGTTAGTTTGGGCATTAGAAAAGCTACACTACTACCTTGATGGTAGCTACTTTGAAGTAATAACAGACTGTACAGGAGTAAGATCTCTAACAAACCTCAAATCCCCAAGTAGACATATGTTGAGATGGATGATGGCAATTCAAGAATATAAACCTTTCATGACAATTACTCACAGACCAGGAAAATTCCACAACAATGCTGATGGACTTAGTGGAATGGCATTGCCAAATGATTCCAGTAACCCAGCATGGGAACCAGAAGAGATGGAAAGAGACATTCCGGTGATGGGGATTAGTTTATGTGAATTATCTGAGGAATTCTTTGATGAAGTAAAAGCTAGCTATGAGAAAAATAGTAACACAAGCAAACTTACCAGAATATTGTCAGCACGGAACAATGATTTGAGCCTATCAAGCACACTTGAGCAGCCTTGGAAAGACGGACTAGCCCAAGGCAAGATTTCTCTTGAATCTGACCTACTTTATTTCAGAGAGAGACATACTGCAGTTTTAGTAATAATAACCACAGAACATATTCAACAAACCTTACATGTATGTCACGATGAATTTATGTCAGGACATCTGTCTGAAGACCGGACAGTAGACAGAATCAAGAGTACAGCTTGGTGGCCAAACTGGAGACAAGATGTTGAAGAATACGTGAAAACTTGTGAAAGATGCCAAAAAGCAAACAAAGCCACAGGTAAAAGATTTGGTTTACTTCAACGAATAGAAGAACCAACATATGCCTGGGAAGTCATCAACATGGATTTTGTTACTGGTCTGCCACCGTCATTGATTAACAATTACAACTGTGTGTTGGTGATTGTGGACAGATTCTCAAAAAGAACAAGATTTTTACCATGCTACAAAGAAGCAACAGCCATGGATATTGCTTTACTATTCTGGGAAAGAATAATAAGTGACGTAGGATTACCACGGATAATCATCAGTGACAGGGACCCAAAATTTACATCTGAATTTTGGAAAAGCCTCCATACGCTCATTGGAACAACACTAGCGCTTTCCACAGCATACCACCCACAGACTGATGGCCTAAGTGAAAGAAACATCAGTACCTTGACAGAAATCATTAGAAGGTATTGCACTGAAGGACTTTCTTACACAGATAAGGATGGACACACACATAACTGGCATACCCTATTACCAGCGCTAGAATTAGCATATAATAGTAGTATACATAGCACAACAGGAAAGAAACCTTTTGAAGTAGAAAGAGGTTATTGTCCAAGATTGCCAAAGGACCAAATTAAAAACAAGAATGTTGAATTTCATCCAACTTCATTGAGTTTCTTTGACATGCTAGGTAAAGCACGGGCCAGAGCAGCCCAATGTATTGAAGATGCTGTGACTTATAATCAAGAAAGATGGAATAAAACTCACAAAGAACCTAAGTTTGTAGTAGGAGAACAAGTACTACTCTCCACTACAAATTTTACTAATCTGCAAGGTCCAAAGAAACTCCAAGACCAGTTTGTAGGACCTTTTATAATATTAAAATTTCATGGTAGCAATGCAGTGGAAGTAGCATTAACTGAGGAGTTTGGGAGAAAACACCCAGTTTTCCCAATTTCATTAATCAAGAAATTTCACGCTTCAGATAAAAGCAAATTCCCTGACAGGGAAATACCCAAGAAAACTCCAATCAGGTTTGAAACTAATGGAGAAAAAGTTTTCTCACATATAATAAAACAAAGAGAAACACAAGTTAATGGTAAATCTACAACTCTCTATCTTGTAAGGTACAAAAATAGGAGTGCAGATGAAGATGAATGGCTGCCAGCTGATAAAGTACCCAACGGCAAGACAAACTTGCGAGACTTCAGAGCACAAAAAAGAGCTCATAAACCTTCTGAAAAGAAGTAATGACCTCCTTTGAGGGTGGGGAATGTCAGCCCTGAGTACATATACATGTACCCAAAACTAACCTGTAACAGTAAAAAACATATGTATAAGATTAACTACATGTTACATACTGAGCATAGACTGTATGTAACATGTAATACAATGTATCAAAACCTTTATTACATATACATGAACCTGTAAAACAACATGTAATATGTAACAAAACACCATTTACACCTCATAACTCAGTGTCAAGAGTTAAATGCTTATATTACATACCACACACAAGAAGTATATGTAATTAAGCATTACTAGTAACAATCATGACTACATGTCAATAACTAACCCTGAACCAATGTAGTGATAATAACAAATGTCACTACAGTTAGGTTTGGAGAGGAGAGTATATAAACCACTCCTCTCTCAGCCTTCAGAGAAAACCCCAAGCAATTATTACCGACTACTTTTAAAGAACAATTAAAGTTCACTGAAGTAAAATATCAAGAGTCTTATACAAATAAGACTAGTGATAAGCTTCATCAACTTTAATCAGATTCCTGATTAAAAGTAGGTAATACAATTCTCCATTTCCCTCTGGATCCTCTACTTCCCCTAAGTAGAAACCCAATCAAGGCTAGTGACCTCCAACAACTCCAGGCTAGTGACCTTAGGAAGAACTACAGGCTGGTGACCTTAAGAATAACCCCAAGTTGGTGACTTTAAGAACAACCAGATTGGTGAACTAACTCACTCTTTGATCTGTTACTATAAAGATTAAAGGAAGGTCCAGGATCCAACCTTCATATATTATAATAAACATCATATTATAATTACTGAATCTCCTTTTTAGGAGTCAATTAACTGAAGTCTGTCTGGATTGGTCCAAACAGACTGTCAGTTCCTTTTCTTTTCTTTAAATTTCCTTCTTTACTTCAATTTGTAACTACTACATATTTGAAATAAAGAAGTTAAATTTAATAAATCTACCATTCTACCCTTTAGTGAGCATTGAGTACTCCTACAAAGAGCACCCAACCCTCACAGTAGCAACGTATTTGATTGCGGTTTGAGTCCCAAAATACTGGATCATCGCATTCCATGAACATGGTTTCGAGTTCTTTAGCCAAAATAGGGTTGCTGGATCCAGAGTCAGTGGTCTGCGCGAGCATGTGTCAGCAAAACAAAGTTAGATTACAAGGTTCAAAAAAAAGAAGAAGAAAAGAATGAATGGGACCTATCTTGGTATGAAGCCCGTGTCGAATTAAGAACTTCCCAACGGGCCGAGCAAGCAACGCTCCGTAGTGATTCCATGCAATCAGTTTCAAAGTCAGGTGAGTAACATGAAATTCCCAGTTTTCGTCAATGTAAGAGACAGCTACCCCAATAAATGCGCGCTTGCCTCCTTTTGTAGTCCATACATCGTGTATGACACAAATTTTGGAGTCAAGAGCCTACAATAGCCAAGGATGTATGAGTAAAAAAGAAACACAACAATGAAAAATAAGAGAAAATCAACATTCACCTTGAGTGTACGAACAAGATTGCCTCAGAACTCTTCGAAGTATTCCATAGCTTTCCGAGCTGACCACGAAGCTGACCAAAGAGTTGCGTTGGGGTTGCATAACACAAACGCGGCTTGAAGATACGGGTCTTCCATTCGAAGCCACGGAATGCAGTTTCGGAGGAGCCATAAGACCAGTATCATGTTGAGTAAGGCAACCGAGAACGTAGGTAAATTTAAAAATCCTTCGAGTGAGGCTTTCTCGTGTTTAAATTTTGCAGCTTCTTGCTCGGCAACTTTGGCAGCTTGCCTATTCTTCCAAGTCGGTGGAAGGTTGGCACCTGCAGCGATTGCATCATCGCGTCCGTCGCATTCAGCCCGATTGGCATCACCGTCACGGTGACCAGTTAAATTCCAATTGCTCTTCCTACCAATCCTGTATGACTTCGGGCACCATAGGCAATTTCGATACATTGGCTTGTTGTCCTCAGGCTTCGGGTTGATTTCAGAGATGCATTCGATGATTAGCTGGCTAAAATACATCAAACTTATAAAGGGAATCACACAATTACCTGGTCCCCGTCGGTCTTGGCTTTCCCCATCACCAAATCCGAAAAGTAAAGTAAGATGTGATCATAACCTTTCGCCGGTTCTTCGGTGTCACGTCTGGGCACCTCTTCGATATCGGAGTCTTGTTCGGCGTCAATGTTGGAAGGTACTTTGTAATTCTAATATGAAAAAGAAAGTGATAAAGGAGTAAGAAAAGTCAACAAAAGCGAACAGAGATCATGCTTCAGAATGGTAATGAAAAAACCAATAATTACCCCTTTCTTGCGCTTGACAACTTTCTTCTTCTTGATGCTTTCTTTTTCTTTTCGATCATGCTTTCCATCGACAGGATTAATGGTACTGCGAAAGGAGCTCTCGTTCTCTTCTTGCTCATCGTCGTTTTCAGTGAGATAGTTAGGATCATCAGGATCTGCATCGTCCTCTTCGTCCGTATCAAGTTCGACAATGGTGGCCTCAGGCTCAGGATCAGCCTCCATGGTACGTTGATGAGAGTTGGAGGTGGGCTGGGTAGACTTGGAGTTAGACTTGTTACTAGTAGATAAAGACCTAGTTATCTTCGGTCGAATCTTAGACTTTGAAGACACAGCATTCTTAGATTTCGATGAAGAAGATTTGGCCATAACGGAAATCGAGGATTTAAATGAAACTGCTGAGACTGCGCTATAGAGAGTACTGATTGTAAACTGGTAAATTTTATGAGAAGTATAAAGATTGAAAGACGTGGTTCTGAGATTGTTCGATTGACTCTGAAAGGGGACCTGATTTAAAGGAAAGATTCGGAATGAGGGATAAGTCGATCTAAGGTTTGGCCAAGAGGAAAGCTTCAAGTTCCACCCTTTGGTAAGTGGTTTGGGTGTTCTTGAAACTGAAAACGACGTATCGGGTTGGCCCTTGCCATCGAGGATCCAGATTAGGAAGTCCATCGAGAATTCCTAGGTGTTTGAATTCTGAATCGAGATACGAGTGCGATATGAGTGCAGGTTTTTACGCAAGGGGAGCAATCTTACCCCTTTGGGTGGATGTTCGAGTGGAGAGAGGGTATGGCCCTTCGGGCCTCCCGGGGCCGCGCAGTCTGCGCACACTGCGCTCCATGCGCTGGGCTGCACTGCGCTATCACGCAGTGTAGGCCAGAAGCCGTGACCCCTGGGGTGCGGGCGGCGCAGTGACACTTGCAGGAAAGTGCGGTGCGTAAACCCGCAGCGCAGCCGCTATTTTTGCGCAGTGAACTGCGCTGCGGGTTGGGGATTGACCTCTGATATCTCAACCATTGGGATGACATTGTGAAGTCCATTATCTTGCTAATCCTCAACTACCATGGTGTTGAGGATGACACCAGCCAACTTGTCTTGACTTTATTTGGACTCCACATACAAGCAGGTCCATCTACTATTGCAAAACAGGATTGTAGGATGCCAAATGTGCATTGAACATTGTTACAAATAGCTTCTTGCATCTTTTCAAAGTATTGTCAGGGAATAACAAACAGCAAGTCAGTAAATCAATCCTGTTGGAGTAAAAAACAAACACAGACCATTTTCTTCTGGTCTTGTGGTTGTGATATAATTTGCACAGTAGTAGACCATTTGGGATAGATTCCATCACCCAGATAGTAAACTTTGTCATATTGGTGACCCTTGATTTCAAAATTACACTTGGGTGCTTCCCCTCTGCAAAGCCATTTGAATAGAGGAGAGTGATGAAGTATATTGAGATGATTAAGAGACCCAAGACAATACCGCAACCGCTCCACTCGAATGAGCGCGAGCGGAGCGGTTTTGGCATCCGCTCAAACCTCCGCTACTCAGAGCGGAGGCTGCGCACCGCGCTCCGAGGATAGGAAAGTCCTGAGCGGAGCATATCGCTCCGCTCAGAACCGGGGCTTCAGTCACTTTTTTATGTTTTTTTTAGACTTTTCAGGTCTTTTGTAGTGATGAGTGCCGCAATATAGCGTTGTGCGCCGCACACTGGTGTTGCACTACGCACACCGAAGTAAAAAAAATGAGAAAGAGTGATATTGTGCGTAGTGAGATTGAGCGCAGCACTGCGCTCCGCTCCCAAAACAGGTTGAAAACCTGAGCGGAGCGTAGCGGTTGCGATGTTGCCCAAGAATTCCAAAAAACATCTGCCGGATCCAAGAATCCTTGGATGTCAGCCCTGGGTACATACACATGTACCCAAAGACTAACTTGTAAATATAAATATTACTCATAAAACTCAAGTACATGTACATATACCTTAGAAACATATGTAACATCTAAAATATAAATATGTCGAATCGACTTGCATAAGTACCGTACAATCCTCTTCTGTTTCGGTCCACCACCCATCAGGTTGGTTTTGGTGCTTTTCAAGTTGGGTTCGTGATTGTATGTCTACTTTTCAATCGCCAATTTTATGGCGCTTATTCATTTGGTATTGTTCTTCTTTCTTTCAATTTCTATTGTTCTTTTTTTGTTTTTGTAATTTCTTGAAAAGTTAAGCTATTTATTCTTAATTTGCCTTGTTCCGATTCATCATCTTGTGTGAGGCTCCGAGCAACCTGCTATTTTCGATGGTTGCCTGTAAAAAGTCATTTTCAAAGCTGTCTTCTTCTCAGCATTTGAAAGCATCACTTCAAAAGTCGCGTCTTTGCCAAGCCTTGCATTTATTTCTTAGACCTATAAAGAGGTAAGTTATTCTACTTTTTTTGATGGATAACAGTTTCCCCATCACATTTTTGTATAATGAAGAAACTTCTATAATGCAACCATCCACCTAACCCAACAAGCCATTATAAAAAACCATCATCTCATAGTAATTTCCTTGCACCATACTCTCACCTTGTGGAAAGGAAATGTACTTTCCCACATTGCCTGACAACCCCGGCTTTAGATTAACACTTTCCGATCTTGATTGCTCTCGATGTTTTGTGATTGTTTGCATTTGATTATACATTCACAAATCCATTTTTGGTGTGACCTGCAATTCTTGGTAGCAAGCTTTGCAAAATCTGACTCCAAATGGTGTGTTTCTGCCTTGGTATACTTTTTTTTACTTTATAAGAAGGTAACATGTCACACTGACTCTCCCAACAAATTTTCCCACCTCAAAACCAATCCTATAGCTCAATATTTCACCTAATTCATCAAGTCACTGTACAGATAATTCCTTTTGTACTCTTTTTTCTGCCCATTTTTTGATAACTACTTGGTAATCTTTCTTCTTCTTGGCCTATTTGTACCTGTCTTGGCTTGCTTGAATCTCACACTAAACCTACAACCTCCAACCTTTATATATCTCCTTTGACTGGGCTTGCCTTGTGACAATAGGAATCTTTGTGAACAAAATTCCTTTTGCATCCAACTGTTGCACCAAATGTGGTCTGCAAGCTTATACCACCTGTTTGTCTACAATGACTTCAAAGTGTGCTCTAGGTGACAGTGTCCATCTTTGTCTCTTGAAAGATGTGGACAATCGTGGCCAGAGCTACGTAAGTGGGTGGTACAAAGTGCTTCTTTTTGCAAATGTAAATTTCTGTAGGTAAATTCAGAAACAGTCAAGCTGTGGCGGGCATGCCTGCATGTTCTCTAGTGTAATAAAATATATATAAAACACTAATTACATATATACATGATCAAGAACTGATATGTAAAATATAAGATTAAGGGTACTCAAAGTAAGTATGTACATGTACATACTTTTTGCTGCATACTTTTTTTTTGGCGGGGAGACCGAGGCCAAAAGTGATTTTTTTCTCTTTCCCTGCCAAAAAAAAGTATGCACACAAAAGTATGTACGTGTGCATACTTACTTTGAGTACCCTAATTACATACAAAAACAATAGTAACATCTTATAACTCACACCACGGGAATCAACTTGTTTGAACCCCGATTGAGGGGAATTTCAGTGTCCGGGTTCGAAATTTCCTCGAATTGTGAATCTCGTTCACAACTTGTTAGCATTATGTTTGCTTATTTCCCTCGAGTACCCTACAATACATACACATACACAGCACTTTCAAAACCTGTGATACCAACCGTTTGACTACATATCTCACCGCTTATCATGTTCCTGCTGAACTGCTTTTTTTTTGTTGATTGAGGCTTGACAAAGGAGGATGAAGGTGAGGAATGGTGAAAGGGGATGTTGCTGTATGATGTGACTGTGCATACACGGGGCCAGCCAAGTACAGAGTACAGCCCGAGGGGAATTGGCAAACATAATGCAAACGAGTTGTGAACAAGATTCATGATTCGAGGAAATTTCAAACCCGGACACCGCAATTAAGCTCAATTGGGTTTCAAACGAGTTGATTCCCGCGGTGTCAGTATCAAGAGGTAAAAATGCTTATATGGCATAAAACACTTGATGATTACTGAACATAACATTAAGTGTAAGTAATTATAAAAATAATAAAAATAATAAAAATAATAATTATAACCTAATATTGTAACACTTGTGTATATCACAATATTAGATTTAGAGAGCTGAATATATAAACCAAAACTCAGTTCATCCTCAGAGAAGAAACTAAGTTTATACATACCTATTTCTAAAGAACCATCAAGAGTTCCATTAGAATAAAAATCAAGAGTATTACAAATAGTAATACTAGTGATTCATTCTATACTACCTTGATTATTCCAGACTAGATCCAAGTAAGTTATACACTTCCCTTCTGGATCCTCTACTTCCCCTAAGTAGTTTCTATACTAGGTTGGTGACCTCTGAGATAATAACCAATAGGTTGGTGACCTCTAAGAGATAACCAAGATAGTGATCTTAATAATCAATCTTTATCCTATTACCAAGAAGGATATTGGAGAACATTGGGATCCTGTTCTCAACCCTCACATAATAGTAAAACAAATCTCTTCTTTAAGAGTCAACTAACTGTAGTCTTCCAGGATTTGTCCCAGCAGACTCTTAGTTGTTTAACTATTATCCACTCATCTCATCCTCATCTCATCTTCAATCTTACGTCCCTATCCTCCTCCTCCTCTCTTGTAACTAGTTATAATTTGAAATATCATACTATTTATTATACTTCACTATATATCTAGTCCCAGTACCACCTTTTAGTGAGTGTAGCCTCCTTCAAAGGAGTGACTACCCCCACATTGGATGCAAAGGCTTCCAAAATAATGGTGGGGCCTGCTTCTGTGCCTTCTTATTAACTGTGATGCACCTTTGGGCAGTTCTCCCAATGTAAATGCATGCAATCAAGAGAACCCAGCATTCTAGGGCACTGCCAACATAGATGCTGTGCGTTGAGAAATTTGAGGCATCATTGCAGGCAAATCATTGGACAGACCTTGTTCAAGGTGTTTATCCAAGGTATTCTTCTGCACTGAAACTTACTTTGGATCAAAACCTTGGAAAGACTCTTTACAATTTTTGGGATCCAACAATACCTCACATTAAAAAATTGGAGGTAAATATGTCGGTGGTGGGGAAACTGAAAGCTTTGTTAATAGCAAGGAGCCTAGCAGTGTTCTCCTTGTTAAGTTCCCAAAGGTACTCCTTTCCAGCAAGAGAAACAATGGCAGCACAAAACAATTCACATTATCCATTGAGGTTGACTGGGCCAAATGGATGTGTTTGTCATTCATGTTGGCAGGAGTTTTGAATGTGAGAATCCTGATAGCAGCTGTGCCCTTTTGTAAAAGAGAGAGACCAAATCTTCCATCAACAACTTGCAAGAATAAATTGTGTCCCATCCAGAGTTGACAACAGAACAACTTGTCAACATAGCAAGGATTTTGAACAAAGGAGTCATTCATCATTTTTGCATGAACCTCTTTGTGGTTAAATTTTCTGTTGCAAGCTTTGCTCGGCTTGGAGCCTCCACCTTGGCATTTTTTATTGACTTGAGAGGTTATGATTTGAAAAGCAATGGACACAGTAACATGGCCAGCATCAATAATCTTGCACATTTGATTGTTTGTTTGTGTCTGGGCGATTCTCTTCGACAAACGGCAGAAATATGGGACAGGGAAAAAGTTGAGACATTCAAGGTGGCCGATATTGCCCCAGTAATAAGCAGGCTATCATTCAATCCCAAGGTATCCTATAATATTCAAATAGAACCCTCAGAAATTATTGATTCGAAAAAAAACCAATTCATAAACTGCAACCTCGGCTTTCCAAAAAGCCGAAGTCCTTCTATCCACGGCGCATAGGCCCACTCGTAATAATTGGCACCCTTGAAGGCGACAACTAAAAATGAGTACGAAATCAGATCATGTGACTGGCATCATAGCCACAGGTAGTCGAGAGTCAAGACCGATCTTCGGTGACATGGCAAGCAGTCTCAAATTTCTCGATGTACCTTCAAGGGATATCTTCAGAGCTCGAGTCAGTGACATCCGGGGGCCTTTGGTAATTTGCTAAGAATAAGTTGCTATGGCCCGATAACCGTTACAAGGTATGATGCGGAGTGTTACATCCGAAGTCAAGACTCTGCTATGGTGAATTTTGTCAATGTTAAAAGTACACCATGTCGGAGGGAAGACAAGGGTAATATCTGCATGTTGAAGTCGAGGTTAGCATATCCTAATCGGTTGTCATTCGAACTCGAGTTTCCAAAATTCGAATCGAATTACAAACTTATGAACGACAGTTTTATGTGCGTGGCGGTGTACATAGTCAAGAGACAAGAGGCTATAAAGATACAAAGCTCATCCACTCGAGGGCTCTGTGACTTATCATCCCAGATCTCATTTCATTTTCAATGCGCAACAAACCATTGTTTACAAACCTTTTGCCTTCGGACTCCACACGCTTTGCTTGATTTTTTCGCAATTTACCCCTAATTACTTTACTTCAGTATTTTTCTTACCATGCATAACGTCAACGCTCTGTTCCTTCACATATCGTTAGTGCTTGCCTATTGTGGAACAATCACAGCAGCAGAATCAAAAGGATCAGGTCGCTTATTTGATTTACAGTTAACAAAGGATATGAAAGGATCAGATGCAGATGTTAAAACATCAGCTTTATCGAAATTGATTAAATTTGTTGTAAAAGGAAAAGATAAAAGTGGAGAATATCTATCGATTGAATCCAAAGGTAAAGAAGTTGAACTTGGAATTCAAATCAAAGATTCTTCTATCTTTTGTCCTGGTGACAAAGCTGATAATTGTCAAAACGGATTTAGGTTTGATTCTCTCCGTCTCTGTGGTTGATGAGTCTAGTCTTAATCTGATGAAGTTCCTTTGGTATATTTTTTATAGACGAACTGATGTTTTACCCGCTGTTGATGGTAGTAAGACGTTTGTTGGAACAACTGTCTTTCATCAGGTAGGTCACTAAGAAAAAAGAGTTTTTCATCATACTCGATTAATGAGACTGTCTGGCATTTTATTTTAATGTATTTCAGAGCTTTCGTATGGACTCAAAGCTTCCTTTGAACACCAAACATGGATATTTGCTATCTAGTATTGAGATTCCAGTGAGTTTAATTCTATTTTCTTTAGCCATCCTCCATTGATGAGAATTATTGATTTGATTTATAACTCCTTGATCCTGGAAAACTGAAATAATTAAGACTGGTAAATTAGTTTATACGTTTGAAGTTTATTGAAGAAGACATTTTGAAACTGATAGTCGTTGTTTCTATTCTAGGTGATCATGTTTTTGATATCTTTACTGGATCTGATTTCAGTGCTGATCCTCAAAAACCAAGTAAACAAAATGCCAAAACAATTAGAATTAGAGATTTAACTACAAAAGTACTTCATTCTATTCCTCTTAAAGATGGTATACTTTATAACACTGCAATTGCTGTAGATTGGAAGGCAAAGTAAGCCTAATGGATTTACTTGAATATTTTTCATTACATTTGTCGTATTTCACATTTATGCCTTAACAACTCTACTGACATTATGCTTTTGTGGGTTTAATTCTTTATAGTACGCTTACAGTTTATGCTTCAGAAGGGGATAAAGAATTAAAAAAAGTAGCTGGACCTGTTAAGAATTCTCCCAAGGCTGTTGTGGCAGACATACAAAAAACTGGGGAATACCATGTACAACTAATTAAATTGTTGAGTCCTGTTTCACTAAAACTCTGTACCATTTTCAGGAAAGCTTACATTCAGTCATCTTATAATCTTTTTGCTAGTCCCCTCCCTGACCCTAAGGATCCTCTTGAAAAAAGAAAAGATGTACCTCATAAAGGGATTCAAGAGAAGAATATTCATGAAGGAGTCTTTTTCTCGAGAGTGTATGTTGAGGATGGTGCAAATGGTAAAATTACTACTTCTGTTACTGGAGGTGGTGCAGTTACCCAGGTAACAAAGAAAAATACTAGAGATTAATTTAGGTCTTGAAATTTGAGCAAATTGTTCATATGATTTGAATCTTATCAACTAATTTTTGTCTCAAGTTTGCCTTGATCTATGTTTTTTGAATGTGATCAAGGAGATCTATGTACATAGTGTAGAGGTTTTGAAGATTAAAGTTTTACATTGATCAGAAAAGTTGAGTTTTGCCTTGAAGCCATTTGACTTGGCACTTGTTGTGAGTTCAAAGGAGATACTTTGGGCACATGCTAGGAAGAATTGAGATAAAACATGAAAACTTTCATTCATTAATTTGAGTTTCATTTTCATCTAACTCATCTTATTTTTCTTTGATGAACAACTTGGTTTTGCAGAAAGAAAGAAAGACCCTCATACATTTCAAACTTATTTTTCTTGTAAGCTATGCATTGCCATCTCATCAATGACCACATTTAAAAATCAAAGACCCAACCATGTGGTTTATGTGTAATGAATTGAGCTTAGTCATAAAAAACACATTTCCTGACACTGCAAGCATTAAATGGGTTCCTTGGTGGGAACATGACCTAGGCTATGAGAACATCAGAGCCTCCCCAAGGCAAGGTAGAAAATGTAGAAAATGTGGAAAATGCAGAAACCACAGAAACCACAGAAACCACAGGGTACATATACCCTCTGTAGTGAGCACATTTGTTTCAACGTCCAAAAGCAAAAAGGTTTTTTGAAGCTATGACCAATGCAGATGTTTGCAACATCAGTACATATCATGAAGCAAAAACTAACAACATGCACTTCTCAAAAAGAAGAACAGCCTTCCAGCACAAATTACCAGCTGCTCAGATCATAGCCAACAATTACTGGCCATAGCCAGTCTTTAGATATGTCTGCACAAATTGATATCTCAACTCTAGCAAAAACTTACATCACAGATAGACTCATTTGAAAAATCACATCTCTTTATCTTTTGCTTGTGATAGTCTGTTTGTGAGTGGAATGCATACAATTGCATCTGCATCACTCTATGACAGAGTCACCTATCACTGTAAACATCATTCAACTTCCCCAATTTGGCAGAGGAAAATGATTAATAGTACAGTTTTTCATAAAAGAATCTAATACTGCACACCTGGGCCATTTCACCCACACTACATATGTGCAGCAAGCTAAGTCAATAGTTGTCTATCATGTACATACAGGTCTGCTCAGTTTTTTGCCCATCAGAATAAATAAATCACATGTTATACCACATGTAACTTTTTCGACTTTGAAATTTTTTTCCCAAAAATTCACTACATATAATTCTGTAGCTGCTCAGGCAATATTGTTGAAGCTATGTCTTAGTAACAGAAAGTGTGTTACATGCAGTTGAGTTGATGAGATCACACCAAAACATTGAGTCAGTGTATGTAGTCAATCTTTTGGAAGCTTTTTTCAATCTGAAAGAAGTTACAGCATGTATTACATATGAATAACTTGTCCTGATGAGCAGATAACTGAGCAGAACTGTATGTACATGA
Organism: Melampsora larici-populina 98AG31; assembly: GCF_000204055.1. Lineage (NCBI taxonomy): Eukaryota > Fungi > Basidiomycota > Pucciniomycetes > Pucciniales > Melampsoraceae > Melampsora > Melampsora laricis-populina. The sequence goes on from NW_006768772.1 coordinate 44,556, forward strand.
TAACCACATATTCACTGAGCCTGCTACACATATGTAGTGTGGGTGTTATGGCTCAGGTGTGGAGTGATAGACCATTTTATGACAAATCATACTCCCAATCATTTTTCCCTGCCCACTTGGGGAACCCGAATAATGTCTGCAGTGTATGTAGTATGTAGAGTCTCAGACTCTATGAAACACAGTACTAAGAGCACCCACTATGGTGGGAGTGTTTTATCGTAAAGTTTGCGTTCCTGAGTGCGAAGTTTGATCATGCGTGTTTTACCAAAGTTGGTAACCGCGTGAAATCCACTATGGGATGATTTATCGTCTGCTTTCCCTAGTTCCTACGATAAATCAAGTCGTAGGCTTGCGTAAATCTGAGCACACGAAGTGCAAGACTTGACGCAGCCGTACGGACCGCAGGTCTAAAACAGGTCCATAGTGGACATGTTGGTATTTTAGCGTTAGGGTAACGCTAAATCACCGAGTTAACGCAACCATAGTGGGTGCTCTAAGAGCATCCACTATCATGACAGTGTTTTATTGTAAGTTTTGCGTTCCTGAGCGCAAAATTTAATCATGCATGTAACAACTAAAATAGTAAACACATGAAATCTACTATGAGCTGTTCTATGAGCTGTTTTACCATCTGATTTACCAATGATAAGTCATGGTAATTTAATCAACTCCACAGTGGCAAAATCACCAATCAAAATATTGTATTTTACCCACCTCAGCCACTCATTCCTCACCAATGACTGCTCTCGTGACCAGGCAGATTGATGCCTGTCAACTGCAGGTATCATATGTTGAGTATGGGCAACAAGACTGCCTTGCTTAATTTGAGTAAAATCAATTGTGTGAGCTCGCTTTTTTGAAAAAACGAGCTCAACATGATTTGGAGGGTTCAGAGGGTAGATCAACTATTGATATGTTGGTATCTTGAAATCAGAGGGTAGTGGTCAAGTGGAAGTCTTGGATGTGGAGCTGGATGGATGGCTGTTGACCGTTTTGATGTGCCAAAAGTTTACAATAAATCAAATTGGCTTTTGAGGATTTGAACAAGCGGACTGCAAGACTTGACGCGCTCGTGCGGACCGCATGTCTAAAACAGGTCCATAGTGGACCTGTCTGGATTTTAGTGTTATTGAAATGCTGAATTACGTTGTTAACGCACCCATAGTGGATGCTTTAACAAGTCTCTGCTTGCTTTTGGAGTGCTAAAATGTCCATCAGGTGAAATTGTCTTTGCATGACATTGGCAAACCTTTCCCACTTCTGTAGGACTCTTGAAAGCAATCATGCTCCCTTTTGCCATTGGTTGACACAACATTCCCGCTGATATTGGGCTAATTTTGTATGCTGTGGTGCAAAATCTAGATAGAGACCATGTCAGTGGGAGACCCAGCACCATTTGCTCACATGAAGCTCTTGTTTTGCACCCCCTGTAGTGTAGAAAGTGCACTATGTAATGTCAGCCAAATGATGTATGTTTTGTGATGGCTATCAAGTAACATCAAGTCTTAGAGCAAGTTCTCTGGACAGACCACCACAACATTGGCGGAAACACAGCGGAAATTCACCCTTTCTTAAGCAGTGAGTGAAGACGTGATATTTGCATCATGGGCATCAACAATCAAAACAAACATTTCTAAAAACATTGATCAAGGATTGAAACAATGTTTTTATTTTAACAACATTGATTGGATTTGTTCTTGTTTTCTAGCTTTTCCTTATTATCATAATTATATGTATAACCTCAGGCTGTATGATGAACCGTGTCCAACACTGTCAGCATCGTGCATATTTTTTTGAATTTTTACAACCACAATGCATATGATGTCAGAAACACAACTTTGGTCCAAAACTGGCCTGTCTTGAGCCCTGTGAGACCAGTTTTTTTGCTTCACCACATGTCACATCTTGACGCTCTGAATGCCTCAGTTTGACTTTACAATCTTCATACAAGAATTCCTTGTGTGAGTTCAAGATTGGGTAAGGTATAGTACACAGATGCTCACCTGTAACTTTAAGGCACCAGCTCCGAGTTCCACAAGAGTAAGATATATTGCATACCTATAGTAGACAGATGCTCAGCTGTAAGACACCAGCTCCGAGTTTCACAGGAGTAAAATATATTGCATATCTATAGAAAACAGATGTTCAGCTGAGCATCCGCCTCTATATGAGTCTGATTGGAATGCGCCACGGTCGTACCATGCAGGCGTGAGAGTACAACACCCTCCACGACAAGGCGCGTACAACCATAAGAAGAAAATGAGAAAAGATAAGAAAAAGGATCCTCCGTGTAGACAACATGATCAGGAGGTCTTAATCTCAGACAAGATAACAGGTAAAAACGACAAAAATAAAACGACAAAAACCATCTGCAGAGATAGAACAAACAGATCGATCGTAGATCATCTTGGGAAAGTTTGACCTGTGAGAACCACTCAGGTTGAGCAGCGAGCACACTCGTGAAAGGACAAAGTGGGAGACAGGGACAACCCCAAGAACGAGACAGAAAATATAATAAAATAACGATGCATGAACAAAAGGAATCAGCCGGATGCTTCTTCATGTTAAAGTTACTCGATGTGCGAGTCGCTGAGGTCTATGCGTAATGAATTGAGCTTAGTTATGAAAATAACACACTTCCCGATATCTATATCAACTATGCTAAATAGAAATTCACTGTGGAGGCTAATTACAAACTATCACAAATCTGACACAAGTCTTGAGCGAATCCAAGTTTGTTCTTCTGTGTCGAGGTTAAATTTCATGAAAAGTTCTTCATCACCGATTCAACCTTTGTACAGACTTCTGCCCATTCGTCTTCTTTCTTCGAAAGGGCTGTAATCGCACCACCGCCCCCAATAGTGAGATCTGAGGACGAAAGCAAAAGGTAAAATGAAATCAATATTTTAAAATATTGATCGATTGATAAATATCCAAACTGAGTAATGGTAACACTTACGTCTATTACGAATCACAGCCGTTCTGATCACAACATTGAAATGACAAGATCCGTCTAAAGCAAAAAAACCAAGTATACCAGAATAAATCCCACGTGGTTGACTACTTTCAAGTCGATCTAAGATATCAACTGAGTTTAACTTTGGAGCACCTGTCATTGACCCTGGTGGAAAAGTAGTTGAAAGTGCATCTACTGCATTTAAGTTTTTCCTTAATTTACCTACTATAGTGCTTACTAGACTATGAACCGTTGCAGCTGTTTCAATTGCAATTAACTTGGTGACTTGGACTGTCTCAGGATCACAAGCTTGAATTAGATCATGTCGGATAAGATCAGTGATCATCAAGTTCTCGGCACGTTCTTTTATATTTGTTCGCAGGCTCTCTGCCACTTTTGCATCGGCCTCCAGATCATTTAACACTCTTCTAGCTGTCCCTTTGATGGGCTTCATATCCACCCATCCCTCTTTCACGCGCAAGAATCGTTCAGGAGAAGAGGAGAGCAGAGTGGTATCGTAAGTTGGGAAATGGACATAGGCTGCGTATGGAGCTGGATTCTTTTCACGAAGAGTAAGATACATATCGTAGTGGCCACGAAGGGCGGAAGATCCGTTGTCCGGCCGGTTTGATGTCGGGGGATCTCCATTGGGCGCTACAGGTGCTGGGAGTGATGGAAGTTCGGTGATGAATTTCGTCGTTAAACATAGTTCATATGACTCCCCTGCGATAATTTGCTGCTGAGCATTTTCAATAGCATCCAAATAGTCTCCCTCGCTTACAAGACAACGTGGGAAGGGTAGTGGGAGTGAAGGCTGGACATGTTGACTTGGTTCAGTTGTCCAGACTGAAAATGTCTTATCGAGACCGGATTTCCAGGTCGCGTATTCCGAATGACTGAGCCCAAGAGGAAGACCGAAGAGTTGCTCAAGTTGTTGAGATACTTGGCAGGCGTCAGACTCTTTGGGAGTCATCCTCACCAGTGCCGCGGCCCACCAGGTTTGGGATTGATGATCATACGTCAGGACAGAGTTGGAAAAGCCTAACTCGGCGTCTGGTACACCTTCGTCTTCCTTCAGCCCACGACATGGCAATCGATGACCGACCAGGGACTCGGATAAAAGTTCATAGCCAAAGTACCCCAAGAAACCGACTGGAGGGCATACTGGAGTCGTAACAACCTGGGTCACCGCCTCCAAGATTTGTTGAGCATTTCGAAGCCAATGCCACAATCCTGGTGCTTCAAGGACTTGACGTCGCTGCTGTAGGTCTGAGGAAGTTATACAAAGCGTCTGAGTTGAAGCAAAGTATGACAGTAACACATCAGGATTGGTCAAGTGGGAAAATCGATCCTCTCTTGCAGTCAGACTATCGGCCGAGTCCAGCCAAATCTCGCCCAATGAGCCTTTCCCTAGAAAAATGCGCTGAAAGGCTTCCTGGGGAGAAGGCGAAGCAGGGCCGAGCTGATGAGCACGAAGCTGAAAGGTAAACGGGACTGTAGATTCCTGAATAGGGAGCAAAGGGCTCGGGACGTTATATTGATTGGGCAAACTCGAAAGTCGAAGGATAGAAGGCGGAAGATCGGTATAGGTATGAGGTGAGGTCTGATGACCTGAAGCAACAACCAAATCCAAAAAGTTCCGCAAAATTTGAGTGCCACCAGACGAGCAGACCGACTGATACCGAAACGTGATCCATCAGCTTACTCAGTACGTAATCGTCTCAACCAAAGATTGATCCAAATTGGACAGCGAGAAGAGACCTACTTCGGGATGAAATTGAACCCCATGAAACGGAAGTGAACGATGACTGAGCCCCATCACAGATCGACTTGCTCCATCACTCGCCCAAGCTGTGACCTCCAACTCAGGATCTAGTCCAGAAGGATCCACAACAAGACTATTGTATCGTACAACTTGAGTTGAAGATTGAAGTTGTTCAAAGATAGCTTTTCCTGAACCTGTGACTGGATCGATTTCAAGTTCGAGTTCGCATAATTGGCCATGGATAACGCGTGGAGCTGAACCAATTTTTCCACCAAAGGCACAACCTAGTGATTGATGACCAAGGCAGATTCCTAGAGTAGGTAATATACGTCCTTCGAGAGCCGGTAAAGGTTGCGAAGAAAATAGCCGAGTAAAGATTGTCGAAGGATGTTCCCCTGATGCCTGTTGAGAATCTCCACTGGAAGACACACCAGAGGATGAAGCAGGTCGGCCGGGGCCGGGTCCTAGGATCAGGCCATCAAATTGTGGAAGAATTTGATTGGTGAGGGTTTGCCTGTAAAAAAACGGTCAGCATCAGAGATATAATGAGATAACAACAAAGTGATCATGGACTGACCAGTCAATGTTGCCAACTCGAATGACTACCACTCGGTTCTCCAGTAAAGCTCTTTGAGGAGAGTCAATCGGAAAGTCACTCAATATGAGAGGTAGAATGTTATTGGTGTAAGAGTCATCAGCATCGAGGATAAGGAGACGTGGTAAGTCAGAAAGTAGTGAATGAGACATGATGAAGAAGTAGAACTCAGGAGAGATAGAAACATGAGTCGAGCTGAAGTTTTATAGAAAGATGAAACCAATTCAACCAATTCAGTTTACATAAATCACCATCCATCCACATCATCACAGCACTCATATCACTCATCACTCATCACCAATAAATATGGGATCCTGGGTAATTCGAGCTATCAGCTGGAATCGAGGGTTAGAGCCCAGCTATTTGCCAAGTAACGGATAAAACCATAATAGAATAGTTGCTGAGCTAAATTGCAACTGATTCAAAAATCAAACAAAAACGTAAATGAAGACAGAATAAAAAGAATAGAAATAGAAAACTAAAAAGAACAGTAACCTCAGTTGGTAAATAAAAAAAATAATGAAGCAGGGACAAAGTGGAGGACTCACAGCACATTAGAATTCGAAACACTAACTGAAAAGAAGACGAAAAAAAGAATAGAGATAGAAAATTAAACAGAACTTTGGTTAGTATATGAAAAATAACGCAAATAACATAAAAGACAGCACTGTCATTTTCACAAAGCTTGTTCAAGTTTTCCTGCAAAAGTTGAGCAATTTGGCTTGGAAATCTCGGCAAGCTGTGTAAAGTCCACAGCGCAATAAGACAAGTTGAAGTCAGAGGTGTCAGAAGGATCAAAGATCAAAGTGGAGCTAAAGAAGCAAAAATATACACGGAGGAGTCAAAATTTCAGGGTAGTGATGTAAACTCTGACCCTTTCGTGGAAAATGCTTGCGAAAAAGTCGCATTCCGACCCTTTTCCTCACTACCCTCCTTTCAGCAACCGGCGGAACACCCGGCTCCAGACTGGGGGGTCAACAGATGGAGTTGAGGGCTCGACGATAAAAAGGGTGTGGGATGACATGATCACAAAAAGGCTAAACATGAAGAAAAGGCAAGTAGCGAAAAAAAAACATCACGAGTGACATTTGAGAGCTCAATGAAATTTCCCGACTTTTAAGTGAGTGAAGCTAGTATAACACAAAGAACCTAGACAGCTAGTCAGAGGATTATCAGTAGAAAAGTAGAAAAAATCACAGTATTTGAGGGCCATCAGCCTTGGTCTTGTTCTACTTGAACATTTGCTGATGCTTTGTGTAAGGGCTCAAGTATAGCTTAGGTAAGCTCATGGCTTCCAAGGTCTGGGGATCAGAGTGAGGAAAATTATAGTCGTAGAGCCAATTGGAGAAAGAATGATTTTTTTGAAAACTGCACGATGGTGGAAAATCTGGCCTTCTTTTTGACCAAATTTGGATCTCTGCTAATTTTAAGAATACAGAGGGTATACAAACCTGTAAGCTGTTGCTTTAGACCTTCACTAAGGGACAGAGATCTTCACTATCAAGACCTGCTCGACAGCGCTAACATAGAACTTCTGTGCATTTATTTCGAGTTAGGGCCTAACTCCAGATATGTCCAGTGGCAGGAATGGTTCTCCGGGAAATCAAAGTAAATAGAAAGGACGGAAACCCAAAAGCACAACACTAAAATGAAATAGCTCACCTAACTCCAGACAGTTCCAGGAGTGGTTCTCCAAGAAGTGAGGAATTTAAATATCTAGAGTCGGCGTGGAAGAGAGATATATAACTCCAACTACATAACCCCATAGTCTAGCCCCATACTCCAAATCCTACACGTGTATTCCTTACAAAACCCTGTGAAAGGATTTTTGATTGGTTTTGGCCACTGCGGCAATGCAAATTTTCACAAAAAAAAACAATCATTGTCAAAATGGCTGCAGGTAACTTGTTATTTATTACTACAGCCTTTCCAAGAATGGTTGATTGATTTGTAAAAAGTTCATCAGTGCAGCAGATAAAATGACTGTGACTACTTTTGCCAGCCTTCTCTAGAATTGACTTGCCTGCATCTGATGTACACCTTGCCATGGCCAGACTATGTCAATGTAATGACCAGTCTCACGAGTTATCTAACGAGATGACGGATATCAGGCACTTCTGGTTGTCTATTGAGATTCTTTCACGACCCGTGTAACCATAACAGTCAAATCTTACTAACCAATGAGAAAAGAATGTTCTTGCTGCTAGCCATGAAAACCAAATGAAGATCATCAAGGATTTAGCAGATGTATCTCAAAAGATGTGAAAAGAATGGTCACAAGGAAACATGATTGTCATTGGAGGATCCCTTTCCTTCTCTTGCTTAACTTTGTGAAAAGAAAGAACCAAGCAGAACCTCAAGTATCTGTTTTGCACAGGGGAGAATTTTTCATAAAAAACCTTTCTTGGAATGGCTGTGATTGGAATGTCATGAGATAGGTGCTTGTGTAGAAATTTCTGTAATTGTTTGGACCAGGTTTTGATTTTGTCATATTAACTATCAAAGTTAATTGATGACATTGCTGTTTACCACAATCACCATTTTCTTTACCATCCTATTATTTGTAATTTCTTTGAAAGATCCAATCTTGGTGTTCTGATTTTTCAAAGCCTTTCCTCATTCCCTTTTGGTTGAAGTTTTTTCATGATGTTCTGTCAACCCTGGGCCAGCAACGCAGGTGTTGCATGCTGCACTGCGGTTGCGTTGCGGTTTTTCTGACCGCACCGCACCGCAGAATCAATTTTCAGGTTGCGGCCTGACCCGCAGTGCAACAAGATCGCTCAGATTAGTGTTTTTTTGGGGCCGCAACAATGTTTGTTGCGTTGCTGCCCCCAAAAACTTACAAATTGATGTTTTTTTGGCGCTGTTGCGCCTGTTGCGTTGCGCAACTGTTGAGGCGCCGCGCAGCCTAGCCTTGACTTTTGTCGTTGCGGTACTTCCCGCAATGCAACGTCTGCTGCTTGTTGGTGTTGCGTGTTGCGGAGCAACACATCAAAAAACGGGTGTGCTGTGGCACATTGCATTGCTGGCACAGGGTTGGTTCTGTGTTGCTAGTATTGGGTGTTTTCTGTTCTTTCTGAAAAGTCCTTTGAAACACCAAAAAAATTTGTTCAGTTTATTTCACTTGTTCATCAAGCTCATTCAGCATCATAGTTGTTGTTTCAAGTTGACTTTTATAGTGGATGTTATAGTTGTCTTTATAAAGCAGTCATTTTGCATTTTTACATTCTTAATATATTCTAGTTACACTTTTTGTTGTAGACCACTAGCCACCCCTAGGAGGGTGATTTGTTTTGGACATGATGTATTTTATTCCTTTGGGGAATTTGGCCCAGCACTTTTGGGCTTAGTTATTTCATGTTTTTGTAAGTACCATGGGTGAAGTTTCAAAAGAGGAGGTTTGTGGTGTACTTTCACATCATGTTTGCTGCCCACTCTTGATTCACTACCTTCATTACCATCAACCAACCTACGCTTTGTCAATAACAAACACCAAAGTGATCTTGCATACTAGAACTATTCCTTTTATCTCTGATTGCCTGAGTTGGCCCTATGATTCTTGGCTGGCATGTTTCTCTTTACAAAGGTAATCAGCACCAAGCTTTTGATGAACATTCATGTAGTTTATTCCAGGGAGTACAATTGAACTAAACATGCCTTCAATCAGACGACTTTATGATTTTAAATCTAATATATGGAGGAAGAGTAAACCAGAGTGCATATAAAATTAATATTAATCTACAAATACTCCAAAAAAAATGAGCTGAAGAAAGATAAACCAACGGATTGGGTCAAGAAGAACAAAACTCATATTGAACTTTTGACCTTAATCCCAATCTATTTGTGACAATGGGTATGGGGTGAAGGTTGAAAATTTCCTATTTTACCCAATAGATAATTGGTATGTAGCCTAGACATTTCTGAAACAAACTAAGTCCTGTTTGATCCAAGAAATACAACTGCAAAAAACAATAGAAAGGGTTTAAGTGTAGAGACATTAGACAGCTGTGATGCAGGTTGTGAGTCAAATCTTGTATATGGCATTGGGGTTGGAGTTGTTGGTAGACCAGGGGGATTGATGTTTTGCATTGATAAAGATCAAAATTTCTTGATGACAATTGAGGTGGTTGAGCTGATGAATCTGATGGCCATATCTTTTACAAAGTATCAGGTGAAGGAGCACCATGGGATAAAACACCCACTGGGATCAAGCGCCATGTGGCTCAAAATAATCCAAGACTGTTAGATACAATACAACTGTTGATCTTGGATCTTGGATCTTGATCCTGTCAAAGATGAATGTGCAGTAACTTGGTCACAAGATCACAAATCTACTCCTTAAGCCTAGCCATGTTTCAATGTTCTCTACATTGAAGAAAACAATCTGAAAAGCAAACCTTGTAAAGAATTACATTTTTTGGTAGACCTTTGCAAAAATGGTGTCTAGAAAACAGTGCCACTAAAAAGATTCAGAAGAGGTTTCTGGATTATATATGCCAATCATGAGCTCAAATGCTTTCAAACCAACCATTACACTATATGGGAAAAACTTACCTTTTACTAATCAATCATAGTCATCTAGTGGAGTCGCTTAGAATGATGTTTAACACAAAACCTTTTATCCTTCTGTGGTTGGTTGCACTTTCAAAGCAAGAAGAAATTAAAAAATTACCAGTGGAAAGGTCTGGGGTGCAAGATCTGAATATCAAGTGATATATCATTGAAAGACTCCTTACATCAAGGTATGTTTACTATCAATCACACTAATCATCTCATTTTCACCTGATTCTTGCATTGACATGGCCAGCAATTCATTTTTGAAAACAAACAATTTAGCACCCTGTCCACCAAAAATACTGTCTGCCTAAAAGAGTTTTCTATCCACGTAAAGGCAGCCTTGGAAGCACTGATTACATCTACACAGTTGATTATATGTTGCATTTTCAAATCAAGTTTAAAAATGGAATGAAAATGGGTAAACTTAACTTAAAGTCAAATACATGTTTCGAGTACCAGGTCCACTTCATCATCAATCACCAATCCCACAAATTTTGATCATATCCAAGCTTTGTGGTAGGCCACGTTGAAATCTCAGTGAAAAGTTCTTGGGCAAATCAATAGCTAGAGTATTATCAGACAATTACAAACACAATATACACAGCTGTGCAATTTGTTGGGCTATAAACCCATAGTGTGAATAGCAGAATGTGTCAGGGGCCAAAATTTATTGGACTTAATCTCCATCAAAATCAGCACTTTATGCACACTGGAGAGTAAAGTTCAGTAGATTACAGTCAACTCCCTCTAATCGGATACGCTTTGACGCTTTGATTGTCTTACACATTTGGAGCAATATGCCTTTGTATATCTGATCTTGGTGGCAAAAACTCCATAAAATCTAATGCATCTAGATGGATTATGCACCCAAAAGGTATTCCTTTGTGGAGGGTTGACTGTAGTGGATGCAGGTTACATTCACAACAATAGAGTGATAGAAAGACTACAACATTAGAGTATAAGCCTATATGAAAGATTCAATGGTTGTTGCCATCAACAAAGACTGACAAAGATACCATAAAGATCCAAGACAACTCAGTGTCTATCTTTCTGAAGATGCAGGGGTGGCATCAACATTCCCAGATTGCTGGACCACTGTATTTATTGTGAAAACAATCTGGTTTGTTTGCCGTTTGTCTCCAAAGATAAAGTCTCTTTTTTGCCAATGCATGGCTAGGGCCTGTGAATCATTTATTCAAGAAGAGAACACATTTCCCACGGGTTGCAAAGAAATTATGAGGAAATCCCTTGATGTACCAGGGTGAAGACTTGAGGGAAGAGTAGTGAGTCAGGAGAATAGGACACTTCTTAGGTTTTGATGGTATCAACCATAGCACAAGGCCAGAGTTTGTAACTCATTCTTCTGGATGAAAAAATGTGGTCAAGATTGAGAAAATCATAAAACTTTACTCTGCTTGGCCTAACACGATCTGTGGTCAGGATACCAAAGTCTAGTATAGCCCTCAAACTCTGTGATATATTCACGAAGAACAACCCATGTTACATCCCACAGTATGTATTGAGTGAGCCGATCGAGCAATGTACACCCTGTGGTCCACTTGCGTATACAACTCGCACGAGAGATACTTGCCAGAGTTGCATATGAAGGATGAGGTTGAAAGCTGCGATATCTAAATGAGGTAAAAAAAGAACAAACTGCTTCATTGCAGAAGAAAAGAAAGCGGACTCCAAAAATATCTATCTATATACATGATCGGCATGTAAATTCGCAGCACTAAAAGGAAAGAAGCAGGGCAACCAAGAGTCAACAAGCTATTCATCAACATAGAAACACTGGAAAAGAGACACTCAACATTTCAGCTTCCATACGATCGCCATTTGCTAAAAGCTTCTCCTTGTTGTATAACAACTCTTCTCGGGTTTCAGTTGAGTATTCAGTGTTTTGGGACTCAACGATAGCATCGACTGGGCACGCTTCTTGACAAAAACCGCAGTAGATACACTTGGTCATATCTGATATTCAAAAGCCACAAGAAAGATAAGGTGACATCAGATTCACGAAGCCACAAATGGGTAAAGGTTTGGCAACCGACCAAGGTCATATCGAGTAGTTCGACGTGCTCCATCCAATCGCGTCTCGCTCTCGATCGTAATAGCTTGTGCTGGACAGATTGCTTCGCAAAGTTTGCAGGCTAGAAAACCCAACGATCGAATATGTCAATTCCACTTGCCATTGTCGACACTTGATAAAGAAAGAGAAGAAGATATTCAAGTATCCTTACCAATACATCTTTCTTCGCCACTAGCGTATCGACGCAAAGCGTGTTCTCCTCTAAAACGTGGTGATACTGGGCCTTTTTCGAAAGGACTATCCGTATCGAAGCGATTTTAAACAAAGAATATAATGTCAATATAGGACATCTTTGGATAATGGTCAAAGTGTCAAGATACAAAGAGAGAATTCCAAAAAACGCAACTACATGATTGTGAAAGGAGGTCGGAACATTTGTTCCAAGACCACCCACATCCCTATTTCGGAGGTTCATCGCGGAGCAATTTTCAATGTCAGCAATACTGCGATTCTGTTTAGAAATGGATTTAGGACGCCTTCAATCCAATTCTCTTCTGGATTAGATCGAAGACGAAACCTCTAAATCAAGTGAGAACCAACCTCGAGCAATCTCAGTCAAAAAGAACAATTTAGCAGCTTTGTCAAGTGCACTTGGTCCAGTAGAGTAATCCGAGGGTGTAGTAATAGGTTCTTCAGGATGAGAAGGTCTTAAATGAGCCTTTGGTCCGAAACGAAAGGGTGGTAAATTCGGAGTGAATTCGGAAGCTGGTAAACCATCGTGTGGTGGTTTGGTATGTTGAGCATAAGCTGTGCGAGAAGAGGTTGCGAATGTGGCTAGAGAGCTTGGAGAAATTCGAGTTGAAGTCGATCTGAGAGAAAGTGTGGCAACTTGAAGACCAAGTTTAGCTGGCGAAAAGGTCCACATTGGTAAATAGGATTCAAGGCTGGGATCTTGATTCTAAGCCACTTCAAAAGTAATCGAATAGATCGAATGATTCGAGAAATCCCGACCAGTCAGCATCAATCTAATTGACTTGTGTATGTAAGCTTCACATGTAAGGTAAAATAAGTACCGCTCAAGCCCGAAGCGGCTTCGACGCTACGACATATTACACTGCGGGGATCTATTAGTTTGAACCCCGATTGAGCAGAATTTTGGTGACCGGGTTCAAAATTTCCTCGAATTGTCAATCTCGTTCACAACTTGTTAGCATTATGTTTGCCAATTTCCCTCGAGTACACCATTGCATACATACACATACATACACATACATACACACATACACATTGCCTTCAAAACCTTTGATTCTAACCATCAGACTATCTCTCCCCTTGTCACAGATCCTCAGGCTTACTAATACAAGTGAGGGTGAAGGTGAGTGATGTTGAAAGGTGTTGTTGTTTATGATGTGTTGTACACACACGGGGCCAGCGGAGGACAACTTGAGGAGAATTGGCAAACCTAATGCGAACAAGTTGTGAACAAATTTCAAGATTCGAGAAAATTTCAAACCTGGACACCGAAATTCTGCTCAATCGGGTTTCAAACTTGTTACTTCCCACGGTGTTAGTCCGGAACAATCGGAAAAATAAAAGAAGTTGTAAACAGTAGTATAGTGGCTCTCAAACCTGACCCAGTTACAAAAAACCCGGTTGCCCCAGTTGAATTTTTGGCTGGGAGCTGTCGACAAATGTCAACTTGATACACAAAGTTACTGCCAAAAAACAACTGGGTCAACTGGGTTTTTTGAAAACCGGGGCAGGTTTGAGAGCCACTTATGTTTTACAGTACACCAGGGGGTAAACCTACGGCAAGAAAACGGTTTTCGAAACCGTTTTCCTGCCGTCACAGTTTTGAACTATTTGCGTCGTTTCTGAGACGATTTCAGATGGGACCGCACAAACGCGGTTCCCATCACTGTTTTTGGCGGTGCAAGCAAACCGCCTTGGTGACCACTGAACACAGTCCCTGGAACGAGACCTGGAACGTTCCTGGAACGTTCTGAGGGTACGGCGTAGAATTTGCAAAAAGGGAGACTTGAACAAAGGCTCAAAACCGATCAGCGCAACCAGCTCAAGTCATCCCAGAGCCATTCACCTCTACACCATAGGGGTCACGCACATATATCTCCTTGTGTCAAATCAATTTGTATTCAAATTGTCAACCAATTCATAAAACTAAAATTCCTCAATACCTTCATTATGTTTTTGGAATGTCATCTGATTTTGTTGAAAAAGTATATAATTTTTCTAAAATCTTCACATCCCAAAGAACCAAAAAAAAACTAGAACTTTACTGACATTTTGATTTGATTTGATTTTCATTTTTAGCCATTCGGATTTGTTCATTATGAGTTTGATATGAGTTGCAAAGAATGAGATTGAAAGCTTTGAGTTTACAAATTTGATGAAACGATTGACTATGGAGTTGAGGAAATGATGTTGGTTTCAAATTGATTGTTTAAGCAACTGTCGAGATACTCAAGACTTCAGCAGCTCAAGAACCTGAACCATGGATCATATGAGCATAACTCCATTTCTCTATTTAACACCCAAATACACAGAAGAATTCAATCATCAATGTCAAAGTAAGATGTTGATAAAGATATAGTTTGGTGAGACGAAAGAAGTCTTACCCCAAATTTCATCATCCATAACTTTTTGAATCCTAGCAAGTTCTGTTTCATCTTCAGCTAAAGCTTTTGAGTTCATTCCACGTTTTAAGGAATCTTGAGTAAAAGTTGAAGATCGAGGATTGAGATTTGATGGTTTATGTAGATGTTTTTGCATGTGCTGCTTGTGAAGGACAATGCCTTTTTGCAGGTAGTGCTTTGTTCAACACATGGTGATTCAGATCGATTGTGACCTTATCGGTGGCACAATCAATCAGTGTGAGTTGTTTTCTTGAAACATAACTTTCATCCGTGACCGTTTTCATAAGGTCACTGTTCATACATTGACAGCTCGACACCGATTGCAATCGGTGTCAAACAAACCGCTCCACCACCGCCTCAGCAGCCGTTCTCAAACGGTTGCTGACATGCAGCTCGTTCCAGAAGCGGTGGTGGAACGGTGTCCAAAACGGTTTCGGCAAAACCGGTTCCACACCTTCCTGGGCGGTTCTTGTGACGAAACCTTTGAAATCGTCACAGGAACCGGCCGAGGCCGAGGACCATTACCCCCTGGTGTAGACATACAGATTAGTAGTGCGATATGTGAAATCAATAGCACTTTAAAGTAAAAAAAAAAAAAAAAAAAAAAAACGCTACGACATATCCTGCATAGCCATGCATGCACTTGTTTGAACTTTGGCGGCTGGTCTCATATTTCAAGTATCATGCAGTGATAGGCGTTTTTCCAAAGGTCATGCTTTGTGTCTGAACTGCCAGAAACTTCAAAATTATGATGGAATTGCACAGTGTGTGAAGATTATAAAAACTCCTCTACCCTTGAAGACCACACCATTGACTATAGCGTCAGTTCCTTGACCTTCATTGCACAGCGGATGAAGGTGTATATAACAAGATTGGGGGTCTCTCAAAAAAGTAGCAATGCTAAGAGCTTGTGCTTTTCTATCTCATCACCTTCTCATTTCGTGACTAACAGGCAGAAGCTTATCACGTGATGTTCATACATTCGGCAAAGGATAGTACATAAGACAAAGCTTGGTGTTCACTATCAATGGTAGAAGCATACCGTGTTGCTTGAGTAACCGATGGCTTGGATGATATGGCTGAAGAAGAATCCACACCAATTTCACAATGATTATATCATCATTCACCCGTGAGGAATAGTGATGACGTCCCAGAAAAATCAAAATCCTACAGCTTTGGAATTAATTGAGTTCATCCTGTGGTAGGCTGATGACCTCGAATAACCCCGCTTGCGCTGGTGACGTGAAACACATTCACTCAGATGACATCTTGATACTAGGCCGGTAACGTCGGATAACCAGATCTGTGAACTCCAAAATCACTAAATCAGTTCACTCACCATACCCCCGAAATAAATTGCTCAATGATATCACTCTGTCTGTAAGCTAACAGAAGGTCACTAAACTTGCAACAGAGATTGGAAATTCATTACACAATAGAAACACTATAACGTTACAATGATCTGACGTGAGAGCCAACATTCTGTTTTGTCAAGAAAACCAAAAAAAGAATGTCATCCACACGCTACCGACGTCCACCCATCCGTTTCCGAAAGTTTTCAACTGCCCTATCATCTGTTGCAACCTGTGTACCCTTTGCCCCATGATTTCGTTGACCTGAACCACCATGATTGTTATTACCATACTTCAACTGATAAGCACGTTTCTTCATATCCTTCCTCATCGCTTCTGCCTCTGCGCTTAAACCTTCATTCTCTAATCTAGCAATTTGAAGTGAGTCAACATCTGAAGCCCAATTTTGCTGCTTGAGGTGATTGGGTAATAAG
The DNA here is from genome assembly GCF_000204055.1 of Melampsora larici-populina 98AG31. Lineage (NCBI taxonomy): Eukaryota > Fungi > Basidiomycota > Pucciniomycetes > Pucciniales > Melampsoraceae > Melampsora > Melampsora laricis-populina. The sequence continues at coordinate 60,901 of NW_006768772.1, forward strand.
AATCGATCGGCAGCAAAATGTTCCTTGTTGGGATCAGCATTTACAGAGGAAGAAGAATGGGAAGGTCTAGAAGATTGTGCATTGGAGAGGCGTTCATCGGCTAGTTTGCGTTTTGCCTTTTCAGTGGCCTCGATGTTTTTAATCCGGGTACTGTTTCAAATCAAACCTGAAGATCAGCACACATGAAGAAAATGACGAGCACTACCATTCCAGGAAGAAACAGTAGAGGAGCAGGATGGGTTACAAACTCGATTCCGAGGTCCACTTCAGGGATTGAAGTCAACATTGTAGCACTCAGCGTCACATTGCCTTCCACTACTGGCTTTCTATCAATGCGATACTTTTCAGCAATTTTGTAAAGTTCATCACGTGGATCCAGTGAGGCGACAGCTTCTGCGCCTGTGAGAATTGGCTCTGATGACTCATCTGCACCTGCCGCAATGGCAGCTTTTCGTCGTTGTTTCAACTCTTCTTCGATGTAGTGCATCCTGTACAGCAGACAAAAATGAGATAAGAATGCAGTCTTATTTGTACTAGAGGCAATGATAGTCAAAAGAGTGCTTTACATGTGCTTGTCGACGTCCAAGGTGTTCGTTTGTTGTGTGAAGTTGTTGGATTTGATGATCTTGCGAGCTCTAGCATCTTCGTCTTCAGGTTCTCTACGATGAATGAATCAAGAGTGGTAAAGATGATAAAAGTTCAGTATTCGTTCCCAACATGTAGACTCATTTGTGAAACATGATGTGTGAAACCGCTGGGACGCAACTCTTCTTCCATCCTATCGTCCTTTTGTGCAGAACCATCCTGTACTCCATATTCTTCGATATCCGGTTGATCAATCTGCTCTTCTGCTTCTGTTGCACCTTTAGTGGTACGTTTCTTTTTCTTCTTCTTAGGTTGACCTGCGTTCAATCTTTCAAGATCAATTCCACCACGAGACTTTTTGAGCTTCCGGAGCGCGATGATCTCTTCGATAGTCGGGGTAGATCCAGATTCTGATAAACTATGTAAAGTAAAAAATGTTGCTTTTGACAATAAGTAGGTGAGGAAGTGAGGTAGGATTGAAAGGCACTCAACTGTTCGTCGGCTGAATCGGGTTGAGTGTCTGGGTCGTCTGCAGCTGATGTGTGATCTGCGGGTATCGGTGTATGTGACTTGAGGTTGCTAGGAGTCTTGCGTTTCTTTTTGAAAAACAGACTTGATGAAGACGTAGGGACTGGATCGAGATCTTGTTGAACAGGAGGGGATGACATTGAAGTGTGGTGGAAAGTGGTAGTGCTTGAACAGCTTGATCAACATTGAAATTTGAGAGACTTGGGCTGCGGGCATGGAATGATACCTTTCAAATTCCATAAGCTTAACTAAGCCCCTCTTCCGCGGCCACGTCCGCGACCTCGAAGAGGGGCTTATCGCGGACTCGCGATTTTTGGCGGAGGACTTCCAAGAATTAAGTACCGTTATGTACTTTCTTCAACTTCACCTCAAAACCTCTCCACAAAAATTTCCATGTTTCTCGTGTCTTGTTCTCTACATTTGTCTACATAAGTTGGTACTACTTTCATCAGAAACACACTTGTTTTGCATATTTGGGAGGCATGACTAAATATGGTCCCTATGTCTTCCTGTAACAGCCTAAGAACGGGTGTACAGGCCATCAATCTGATTTGACCGATTTGACCTCGGGCGAATCCGGACAAATCCTTATCCTGGGTGGAAACTGTCATAAGACATAAAAGTATTATGACCTAATGGCAGTAATCCTTAGCAGTAAGGGTTAGGGGGGTGACGCGTCTGCCGTACATAACTTATAAGATGCCACCGTGATCATCGATGCGCATTCACTTGCACTCCAACTAACTACGTCATGCTTACTCGCTCTCGGAGTGCTATTATTCCGCCTTTGCCTGATGTTTGCAGAACCCCAAGAACCCCAGCCGCAGCACCAGCAGCCACCAAAACTGACCCTCAAGAGTTCCGGCCAACAATCTCAAAGTCATTGCTCAAGGATGACGATGAAGAACAACGAAAAGTGATACGAGACTTATTTTACAACATATTCAAAATGATTGCTCGAGCCTTGCAAGTCGACTCGACTATGAGTCTCGTTCGAAAAAAGGATGTTTTTCTCATCGCGAGTACCGGGTATGGCAAGTCTCGAATACCGGAATTATTCTATCTAATGTTCACCAAAGCATGTGCGCCTATCATCTTGACTTTGAATCCTTTAGACGCGCTTGGAGATAATCAAGTAAGTTTCTCAAATGTGTCTCTGTTTGATGTTCTATAATCATTTTCACTCACTATTTATCGGGCATTTGGACAGGTTGAAGAAAAGGCTAGAAATGGTCTGAGTGCTATCAACCTGACACGGGCGTCTTTCACGAAAGCTGTGTATAAAGAGATTCTTGCAGGAAAATACCAATTTATTTATGTGGTAAGCCCTGAAATTGATCTTGATTGTTTTTGAATCATTCCTGAGCTGACCGGACATGTGCTTAACATAGTCGCCAGAAATTTTCTTGAATAACTCTCAATTCGAACGTCTCTATTTTTCCAAGGGATTCCGTAACCGTTTGGTGCTCAAGGTCGTAGATGAGGCTCACCTCATCTACTGTTGGGGCCTTGCCTTGTCGGGCAGAATCAAAAATTACCGATGTTTTCAGATCCCGCAAGATCGCACTGCTTTTCGGCCTTCATACGGGAACCTAGTGGAGCGGTTTCTAGCCACAGAAGCAGTACCAACTCTACTTATGTCAGCAACTTGTCCTCCTCGCAACTTCGACCAAATTGTTGCAAGTCTCAAAATCACCAGAGATAGCATTGACATTCATCGAAGCGAACTAGTACGACCAGAGATCCGTTTCATCCTGGTCACCCTCAGACACGGATGTTCTTCACACTGGGCAAATGTAGTATTTTTCCCAAGTGAAAAATGATTGACCTGAAGGACAAACAAAATTGAAAAAGGTGGAATTCTGCATTCATTCTTCATGTGCATTAACACTGCATTTTTCTGCATTGATGCTGCATTTTTTTTCATTAATGGTGCATTAATGGTGCATTTTTATGCATTAACATAGCATTTTTAATCATTTTTGACATTAATTCTAATCATTTTGCATAGCCGAAAAATACTACATCTGTGCAGTGTCAATGGACTTGCTCAAGAAATTCTTTGCACCTAAAACCAACGTGACTGATTCCGAGCTTGTACCCACTCTTGTGTACTGTCATACACAAAACGACACCTACTTAGCCCTTAAGGCAATTAATTCAGCCCGCCAAAACCAAATCGATTCGAGCAATGGCTTGAGTACCTCAGTTCGCCGTTATCACGCCTCAACCTGTCCCATTGATAAGATTCGCCAAGCGCAGGATTTTGGAAAGGGGGTTTTCTCAGTAATGACCTGTACTAACGCTCTTGGCCTTGGCCAAAACTGGACACGTGTGAGAAGGGTGATTATTATGGGCCAGCTGGATCCGCTCGAGGTGCTGCAAATGGCCGGTCGAGGCGGTCGAGACGGGCGACCAGCTGTGGCTTTTTTGATAGTCAATCAATTGTCGCAGACTGACAAGGATTCGCTTTTGGTTTTGCCACATCAGAGTCTGCAAGACCACGATCATCATATGCTTGCTATGTCTACCACTGAGGTATGCTTACGGGTGGCTTTTGAGGTCCTACTACGGTGAGTGATATGCTTTTCACATTCGGTTTATCAGGTCCGTGCTGATGCTGACTCCTTTCGTCAAATAACTTGATGAGTTGTAGGTGTAACTACATACCGGTATCGAAAAATGACCAAGCCGTGACGAGTGAAACTCAACGGCAGGCCGAGGCCAATATGGCACCGTGCCGCTGCTTGAACTGTGATTCAAATGCTGCAAATTTTTTCCTGGCTCAACAGAAAATCTTGACTCAATCAAATTTCACCAAGTTGGTCCTCCAGCAGGACGTGCCACCTGGACAACCCGACTTCAAAGTTGACTCAGAAGATCTCGTTTGTCAGGACAGTGGGATTCAAACCACATTGAGACCCATAGACGATGACCATCCTCTACGTCAAGATATACGCTGGATTTGATTATTCCTGCGAATTCAAGCAAATCTGATGTCAATTTTTAATTTAGAATATCCTAAGGGTTCATTCTACACTCTTGATGACCTGTTCTCACCCAACAAAATTTGGAGCCTGTGCATCAACTACGACCTTGTTTTAGACGGAATGCATTTGGATGATGTGTTTGGTAGTGAACCTCTTCCAAATACATACACATCAATACATCAAGACATTCGCAAATGGAAGGCAAGCACGGATTCGATTGCAGTGTTGCACCCTTCGGAAGAAGAGATGATCATGTACAACAAAGCAAAGACCAAAGCGAAGCAAAAAAGTGCCTCCAATTTCACTAAGGCAAAAGATGTGAGCGAAAAGGACAAAGTGGTATGGTTTCATTACTTTATCTTCTAATTATCATATATGTCTTTTGTAACACTTTGGTTCATGCGATCTAACCCTGTCATGAAATTAACTACTTTATTGCAGGTAGACCCTACGACTTCAGGAATCACTGGTCCTAAGTCGACCAAGAGAAAACCACCCCCATATGTCGGTAAGAAGGGCAAATCAGCCAAACAAAGGAACACCACAGTTTAGCTCAACCTGACTTTTGGGGTGGATGTCTTCACGATTGCCTTCGGCATCAACCACCGTGTCACCCAAACAACCCCATTGATATCGAGATACTTCATTCTTTTTCCGGTCTTTCAAAAAGTTGTCTTGTAATACATTTGTTCCGGTCAAGACCGTATCGGTAAATTGACTTTTGACAGTCGAGTTTTTGGAAGTGACATATTGATAATTCCAAGAGCGGATAAAGTTAGCGAGGGTTTGTTCTGAAAGGTTATGGTAGTGGTTTTGAAACACAGGTTTCAGTCCGCTCCGGATTTTTAATTGTTGAATCAGTTGTCGTAGCTAGGAACAAGTTTCAATGTTTCATTAATCGATTTGAATCAAGATGTTTATTAAAAATCTCTTGCACACACAAATGTGATGTTAATTGAAATAGCGATCAGCTTTTCAATATCCGTTCCGTTACTCTACATAATCACATGATTAATCGATGTGTTAATCAAAACCCCGAAAAAAAAAGACTAACCGTTTGATTGAAATGGTGTTTGAGCCAAAAGTTTTGGTGTTCAAGCCAGAGATCATTTCCTACAAAATGACCTGGGCGTTGACCTGATGGAATAAGCAAACTATGCAGTATTAGTTTGGCCAAATTAGGAGGTAGGTCCTGCTCCACAAGCACAAGAAAGCGAGTCAGATGCAATGCATATCGAGGCAAGCCCTTTAACCCATGAGCCATTATTGACCATCGTTTCCACATCAGCATTAGCCTGCCAATATCACCTGCGTGTGTCGCATCATCAGCTTCCACCACAGTCGCAAAATCACGTATCCGAAGCCTTAAATTATAGCCGACATTGTCCCCTATCTTATGACACGCTCTCAAAGAATCCGAGGTGCAAAATTCTTTGTAACATCTATCTATTAGGTCTTGGGCCGCACCCTCCTTGCCTAGGTCCGGAGGAGTCTCGTATTTTGACATAGTGTGCCTAGATCATGTTTAAAAACATGTCGTAAGATCAGGTTCTAACTTGGGATCGGGATGCAATCAAGGTGGACTCACCTTAAACACGACACCAAAGTTGCGCAGTGAACCGAGTGGCGCGCTTTCATAACAGTTCCAAAATCCATGCTCGACGGCAGTTTAGCATTAGCTCCTTGTAATCCGCCCAAAGACTGCCATGCCTTCCACGCGCCAGTGTCCTTAGAGTCACGTGTATCACCCCAATGATGCAATAGGATCCCTTGTGCCAGGTTCCACATAATATGGGAAACCCCAGGGATAGTAAGCACACTGGTAAGGCCTCCTACGTCAGTTCCGGCGGGAGTACGCTTCTTTCGAAGACTTTCGATATTCTGACAAGTGCCAAGGTCACCTTGAACGATCCTGATCCATTTTGACATTTCTTCGAGCGTCAGCCCGCATTGAGAAGCGATTTCGTCAAAAACTTGTGCAACCCCATCTGCTGAGTTGTCGGCCGCGTCCATTAGGCTCATCAGAAACAAATGGCGATCATCTACAGGAATCTGGTCTACCGGAGGTGGCCTTGTAGCAATTTTGGGTGAGGGAGTTGTTCCAGCTTTGAGAATGTATTTGTACATGACCGTGGCTAGCTGACTTTTTAAAGTCGCCTCCCACTGGTTCATATCACTTGCCTTTTCCCTGAAAGTGTCCAACCGGACCGGGGAATTCCGAGCTTCAGCCAAGGATTGATGGTAGTTTCGAAGGTGAGTGCTCGGACTTTCTTTCGAGATATCTTTATCTAGGTATTTAGGTAAAAACTGAATATAACCCCATGTGCCATGAAAGAGATGCGACACAGTCTCTACTCGGGTATTGTGAACTCTTTGTAAGATATCAAAGTTATCGATGCAGATTATTGGGCATATACTATAAGGCTGGGCCATAAGTGCTCGCAGTGAGGCTTCTCGCTCGCTTTTGAGATGATTTAAAGTTCGTAAAGCTGTATCTCGAGAACTTGACAGGCCTAAAGTATTCAAATATTGAAAAACTCTATCAGACACTCCAGTTGCAATGAAAGTCAACGTGTTGTGCAACTGAAGCGCATTATCTCTATAATTAGACATGTACGAGACCATGCCACATATGGTGGTTGCAACCTAAAACAGTTATATCAAGTCAGTTGAGTAACCGCAATCTTTGTAAAGCAAGTAAGTGTGGTACTTGCCAGATTTGCTCGGTCTCTTTCTGCCTTAGTTTGGTCTTCTGGAAGATAAAGCATTTCCTCGTCATGTCGGGCTTCCCTCTCACCAACAGTTTCAGTCGCCAGGCCGGTTTCAGCATCTGGATCATGTTCTGAATGTTCGTCTTCCAACGTGTCCCAAACGTTGCTGCGGTGAGCAGGCGTCATAAGAGCCGCACGATTATTTGATCTAAGCGATAGCTGATGATACATCAGATTCCACAAAAATGGCATTGAGGCCTTTAATTTATCTTCACGCGCGTGTAATTGACCTAGCTCAAAGAACTCGTTTGTGATTTTTTGTGAACTATAAAAACATCGAGGTTTGGACATAATTTCTTGTTGAATTTCTTCTTGCGCCTATGAGAACCATTATCATTAACTTGTATACCACTGTTAAGAAAGAAGAACACTCACCTCGCTCAAAATAAACTTGCACCATGCAGCCCGGCCTTCCTCACTATTTTGAGTCAGGTCCTTGATCGCACGCACAATTTGGAAAGTGGAGTTCAAACCTCTTTCGATACCCCAATAACGTCGACTTTCTTTTAAAACGGGGTTATCCGCACATAAAAAAGAGTAAAATACCTCTTTAGCAAAGGTCTGCTGACTTTTTGCAGTAGAACATAACTGCACAGCAATGGACTCGATGAAGGGACGCTGGCGGATTTTGGTTTCTTGCTCCATGGGAGGTCGCTGGCTCTTTGTGATTTCTTGAGGCTGCAATTTTTGATAGCGGTCACTCTGTAGTTTTGGGAATGGCCGCGCGCCAGAATCCCTTCCCAAATTTTGAACAAAATTTTTGTGTCCATTTTGTGGTTCAAAATTTTTGTGTACCACAAAAGCGCGTAACCACAAGAACGCGTACTTAACCTCACCGTGCTCAGCCATCCCATACAAAACCGAGCTAAAACCAAGGACAAAACGCAAGGAGGCTTTGCCCACAAATTTGGGGTTTTGTTCCAAAAAATCATTCCGGGGTATTTTCCAGGGTATTTGACTGGAACATACACAAGCACATCCAATGATGCTTACCACCCAACATGGAAACCGTTCCGCCGAGTAAAGCACAAGTGTGGGGTATCAAAATATGTACAAAAGCTTTGAGAACAACATATCAGAAGGCTGGCACTTTCTGGCCAGAGGTGTTGAGGGAAAGTTGAAAGAAGTACATAACAGTACTTAATTCTTGGAAGTCCTCCGCGAAAACTCGCGAGTCCGCGGTAAGCCCCTCTTCGAGGTCGCGGACGTGGCCGCGGAAGAGGGGCTTAGTTAAGCTTACAAATTCCATATTTATGGACTTGAAGGACTTCGGCTTTCAAACGGCGTGCTGCGTGCGTAAGCTGGGGTAGGCCGCACACTTGGGTGCACCCTGCAATTTCAAAAACCTTTCCCCAAATCTCCCCAGTCCTGCTTTCCAGGTGAGTGGTAGGCTCAACAGGCCTGAGGTGCGGGCTATATAGCCTATCTTTACGCAAAGCTATGTGTTCGCATTATCTCATCTGATGGGTGTGATTGTGAGAATGCACTGTGCCATGCGGCAAGATGTTTCTGTCGCATTGACTCCATGAGTCCTCTTTGCTGGCTTCAAGGTAACCCAAGCAAAACAAAAGCGGTAGCTTAGATTTTTGCGTCAAGGATGGTTGTAAGCTGAAAAAGGAACAGTAAAAAACACCACAGCTGATCAGACCCAGTCAAAACAAACTCGCTTTGCTTGATGTAGACCGAAATCCAGGAGATGTATCACACATTTTTACCTGGTTGGATACCCGGGAACGCCATTGAACCCTGATAATTCAAGGAGGAAGTGGTACTTGCAATATCCAGATACTTGGCACTGTAAGAAAATTTTCTGAATGGCTCAAAGGAATTTAGTACCCCTAGTAGTCACGAGCTCAGCACGATCTCGCGGAAGATCTCGCGGAAGGTTTAAAAAAGTTTCCAATCAACTTTATCGGGATACTTTACCATAGGTGTTAATTTTTTTTGGTCATGAGCTTATGATCAACTTCTATACTTCACCCAAATGGGACCAATTGTGATCGCTCCTGTAAGATTCTTCATGCCGAGTTGATTCTTTCACCTTCTGAAAATATGGACATCTTTCACGGTAACGTTGCTATCGCCCTTCAGGCTCATGTACATAACATACCGAACTCCCAAAATATATATTTTCCCACTTGCACCCCTTCCTTTTTGACCTTTGTCCTTCTTTTGCTTTTGGAATATTCTATCATAGTTCACTGTAATTACTGATCCACACACTCCTTTTATCGCTTTCAAAAAAATTTAACGGCGTCAATTTTTATACACTTACCTACTTGTGCGCTCGAGTCAATTCATATCTCATTCACTATATTGAGATGTTCAAGAGACCTAGGATGATCAAGTGGTCAAATTTGCTCTCGCTCACAATACTACTTCTCGTATTTTCTTCTTTGAATCTCTCATCCCAAACCGGGGCCCTCGATGGCAGTAGCAAGCCATCACGTTCAACTCGACTAGGACGATCAACTTGCCGAGTAACTTTTCATATATTTTTTGTCTCAAAGTCGAGAAATGGAAACTGATTGTCTGTCGAATATATTGGTTCGAATTTTTCACCTTTTGAATGTGTTATTTATGGTAGGGAAGAGGCTGTCATCCGAAACGTTCACAACCTCAAGTGTAAGTGGCTGACATTTTCCTACATTCTCCGTCATCTATAATGAGGATCTCATAGTAACTCATCGTGTTGTTTTGTTTGCGATTACGATATAAAACATGTAGTGATTCAATAAGGCATATTGCTAGGGTCAATAAACACTCAAAAAGAAGTTGCAGATTCAAAGCGCCACTGACAAATCAAAACATGAAGACGAACGCTCAACAGAATGTTGATCACATCGAAAAAAGACTAGAGGCCTTCAAGACACAAATGAATGAAGGACGAACTTTGGTCCAAGCCGCCAAGTGGACTAAGGAAATCTTAAGACAAGGAAATCATTGTGCCCAATCACCACAGGATGTTAATCACATTGAGCAACGATTACAGGCCTTCAAGACACAAATGGAAGGAGGAAGAACTCCAATTCAAGAAGCCAGATGGACCAAGGCAATCTTACAAAAAGAGAAATATGCTATGAATTCAAAGCAGGATGTTGATCACATTGAAAAACGATTAGAGGCCTTCAAGGGACAGATGGATGAAGGCAGAACTTTGATTCAAGCAGCTAAGTGGACCAAGGCAATCTTACAACAAGAAAATGATTCTATGAATTTATCACGGGACCTTGAAGATGACAAGGAGTGTACTGATGAACAACAAGAGGAGGAGCAAGATGAAAAGGAGGACGCTGAAGAGCAGCAGGAAGAGCAGCAGGAAGCTGAAGAGGAGCAGCAAGAGCAGGAGGCAGCTGAAGCCCAGAAACAAAAGGATCTCGCTGCGGAGCAAAAGACGAAGCAGGAAGCAATCGAAAAACAAAAGCAAGAGGATCTCAAAAAAGCCAAAGATGCTGAAGACCAAGCAAAGCTGAAGGAAAAGGCAGAAAAGGAAAAGAAAGATCAAGAAAAGAAAGATCAAGAAAAGAAAAATCAAGAAAAGAAAGATCAAGAAAAGAACGAGCAAGAAAAGAAAGATCAAGCACAACCTTCACAAAAGTTAGAGGAAGTCAAAAAAGGAGAATCGGTGAAAAACCCTGTTCCTAGTCATCAACTGTCCACCGTCATTGAAGCAACACCTAAACCGAACTCCCAGCCTGTTGTTCAAACTGGATCAACAACTTCAGCATTGAGTGGTACTGAGCAAAAACAGTTGAGTGAATCATCCGTCATCGTTTTCGAGGATGATATCTGATAAGGAGATCACATCTATGTATTTATCTCAGCACTGCCGATTCTTCGCAATTCTCTTCATTCGAAAAGTATAAACATGGTTCGCACGAAGGTGAATCTGAATCAGTCAGGTCAGTATTTACTAATCAATACCTTTACATTCAAATTTGATTCTACTCTTCATCTAACTAAAGACATATATGTAAAATAGATGGGTAGCCTTTCATAATTCGATTCGAAATAAGTATTTCACTCCTCCTGTTCAATGGAGCGAAGACCTTTCTGCTATGGCAAAAAAAGTTAGCGAAACTTGTGTTTTTCAACACTCTCATGGTGATACTGGCGAGGTTAGTTTTTTGTATCTTTTCACATCCAACTTAAATTCACCAAGAAGAAATTAACAAAGATGACTGATCCACATGAGAAATGTTGATGATATATAGAATATTGCGGCAGGTGAAATGGATCTTGGACAAGTCGTGCATGATTGGGCATATGGGAATGACGAGAGTTCGGTTTACGATCCTCAAAACCCAATGTACTCGCACTTTACTCGTCAGTTTTGATCATTTCCCTTGATCGTATCTCTAGTCCTTACAGCTGTCATTGTGTGGAAGCCCGGCAAACATATCATTGCCAATAGATCTGATAATGTAATTTTTGATTTGTTTTTTTATTCTAGAAATCGTTTGGAAACGTACTACTCATATCGGATGCGCTTATACTGATTGTGAAACAATTAAAGATGTTCCTTGGACGGGTAATAGCAAGTTTTGGGTTTGTGAATATAATCCGTAAGTCTTGATTGATGATGGTTCTAAAGAGTTTGGGTTGAACTTCATTAATAAAAATGGAAATTGGAATTTTAGACCTGGAAATTATGCTGGTGAATTTATTGCGAATGTTAACGCTGTAAAAGGAGGAAGTCCATTGACAACTTGATCGCTAGATGGTCGTCTGTCGATTTACCTTTCGCGGTGTTTTGGTGATCATTTCCTAAGAGTGCGAGTAAAATATATATATTCACATCAAGGCTATGAACTGCTTTAACGATTCTAGTTTGATTTTTTGGTTCAATTATCTATTTTAAAGTCTCCCTTTTTCGGGTTTCTCTATTGATCTCATACATTACGTCTTTATTATGTCTTTCTCCTTCTTTCTTTTCGTAATTTTGTTTTATTGATTCTTTATCCTTGATGGGCAGAACAGGTTGAAAACTGGTTTATGCTATATGTGAAATTGGTATGACATTAAGAATGGTTTATGTTGTGTTTTTTTGGGTAGTTGTACTTATTTATTTGGAATATGTTTGAATTGGTTTTTGGGGTCTTGAAAAAAAATCGTTGTTCATGCTGGTAGATCCACTGCTGAAGTCAAAGAACATTTTGAAAAATGTTTCCATTGCGCTGATAAGATCTTGTTGTGGATATGAATGTATGAAAAGGAAAAGAGAGCCATGCAGATCTTTTCCTCCTCTTGGAACTTCATTCTTACATCTCAGGTGTTGATACCGAACATCCTTGACTTCTCATCTTATGAACATGAAATAAGAATTAAAAAAGGTACATAACATACTAAGAAATGTCCCAATCCTGGATCGCGATCAGCATTTGCCTCAGAATTCATCATGGCTACGAAATACCAATTGTGATATTAACAATCAGTTGGCTTATGAATGCGTCTAGTGGTTTCTTTGTTACATCATTTGACATTCATACACTTGTGACTGTACAATGATATGACGTCAACGTGTGACTTTGTTATATACAGCTCTTGTGTGCTGTTTACCACTTTTTCTCTTATCAAACTCTAACAATTTTCTTCGTACAATCTTCTTTACCTCAGACTGTTCTCATCTCAGTTCGATCAAGTGATCAGCTTTCATTAAGCTGATTACCTGATGATTACAGGTAATCTCCACTTTAAGTTTATCTTGGTGTATAAATTGGAATGTTGAATTGAAACACCCCAAAAAACAATATGTCACAAAACCATTGGAATCAATTAAGAATATCCCTCAATGGCCTACAAAAGGAATTCGAAACCGTCAATAATTGCTAAAGCTAACACCACTATTTTTCAACATCTAACTTATCTGCGTATCTCTTTCAAAATCATGACTCCATCATACTAATCGCTCTTCCGCATAATTTGAGCAACTTTCTGGTAAGCGTGACAGGCTCTATGTCAGATATCGATCATGCACTTCAGATTAACTTCAAAGCAAGCTTCTTTTGAATCTGGATAGGGATACGTCTTCAAGGGTATCCAAACGTAAAGTGTAAGGATTGCCAAGGCAATGTTTCGGTGGACTCCCAAGGTATGATCACACCCCACCATTTCATGGATTATGATACATTCTCATTGCAAAATGTATAAACACCTGATACTGAAGTATGGCAACGTAGGTCGAGCCCTCATGAGGTATACTGAAGAGGTCGACAAGCCAACCTTTTCGAAGGCTCAAGTTACGTAGTCCGGAAGACCAAATTCCCCGGTTGACTGTTTCGTGTCAGATCTGAATGATAGACTGAGGCGCAAGTGGGGCGTAGTAAGGTCCTCAAGGTTTTAGATCTATACGTAGAGGCCGAAATGAGATCATAAGAGAAGCAGTTGAAGTGATCAAGCGTTAAGTTGATCGATGTTGAACCGCATGTTTGAATGATCGACTGCGAAGTGTTTGGAGGCGATGATGTTTGATGATGAAGAGCTCAGCCCGATCTGATGTCATTTTGATCGCAGCCGATCAGGATTGGGCAACTGAATGAGACAAGTTAAAGATTGGTGAGATCAAAGTTTGTCAAGACTGCTGTTTACAAAGTGTTTTGATGACTGTCTTTGGTGTAGTTAAGCTGCGAATTTAACAGTTAAGTTTCAGGTTAAGTGTTTAAATTGACCAGTTTAAGCTACCCTGATCTCTTATCCCGAACCGCTTCTTGACCGTTTGAGGCTTCAGTGTTTAATTTTTTTGATCGACCTTGCCCTTTGAACTTGATCAACTTCCTGGTTTATCCTTTGGTTGTTCAATCTTACCACCTTTTTCCTAATTACCTTCGTCTATTCCATCTCAATCTCTATCAATCCAATATCATCATGCCTGGTCCTGATTCTGATCGTCAACCAAGTCGGTAGGTTTTCCTTTCTTCCTGACTTCTTTTCTTCTGGTTACCCTTTGTCCACTTTGTCACCTTTATTCTTGTTTGTATCATCTTCTCTACTCAGCTCGCCAGGTGCATACGGTGGTAGTTCTCGTCGCTCAGTCTCTCCCTCCCGTCCTGGCGAGGAGTCAGTCAATCATCGCGATAGGCCTATCGTATCTGGCCCACCTGTCCGTCCTCGTCATGCCCCTCAAGACGTTCAACCCACCAACGTTCTTGGAGTCTTCGGTCTTAGCATTCGTACACGAGAATCGGATCTGGAGGCAGAATTCAGTCGATACGGCAAAGTGGAAAAAGTCGTGATTGTCTATGATCAACGAGTTGAGTTCATTTTTCTTTTCATTTGCTCATCGTTCACGGTACTTCTTTTCTGACAATTTCTTTGAGTTTCAACAGAGTGATCGATCGCGTGGTTTTGGCTTTGTTACCATGCGTGATGTTCAAGATGCCTCAACGTGTATATCCGAGCTGAATGGGCTGGTGAGTTTTTGCGCATAGCAACACTTGATTGATTGATTCGCCTCGCTTTGCTCAACTCATACCACTTTTGATTCGCAAGGATTTGCACGGCCGCCCAATTCGAGTTGATTACTCAGTTACCACCAAACCTCATCAGCCTACTCCTGGTCAATATATGGGTACCAAGCGAGAAGAGGAAGAGCGTGCAGCCTATGATCGATTCGGTAGCAGTGGCGGAGGCTACGGTCATGGAGGCTACCAGAGTCGTGGATATGGTGGTGGTGGCTACCACAGTAGCTATGGTTATGGTGGTGGCTTTCGTCGGGATGATTGGCGCAGTCGCGGTGATGAAGGCTACGGATACGGACGCAGCCGAGATGATCCTGGTTATTCTCGCTACCGCGAGAGTGATAGACGAGGCTCTCCCCGTCGTTCAAGGTACGTCGAATCGCGCGGTTCTGGTCAACATTGTGGCCCCCTATCACAAGTCACTGAGATCTCGTGTTCCTATCCTCACTTTCTGCCTGAAATATAGACACGATGAATCTCCGCCGCGCAGACGTCGCCGATCCGTCAGTCGATCGCGCTCCCCGGCTCCCCGCGGGTCAGCCAGGCGTGCATCTCTGCCTCGCGATTATGATGACGTGAATGGTGAAGCTGCCATCACGAATGGAAATGGGTTGAGCGCCTCTGCGCCTCCCCCTCCCCCTCCACCGGCTGAAACTGCCCGGTGGTAAATCATGCTCATCAGACGTAGGTAACTCGTCTGCTCGTTCTCACCAACATTGCTTCACGGCGTAATGAGTTCTATGCCTCTCATTTAACAGGTCGATGAGATGATTCAGCTCTGTTTGGAAAGGTAATATCATCCCCATTGTACCTCTTCTAGGTAGTGTTGACTGTGTCTCTTGCTTTGTTGGTGGACATCTTGCTTTTTTCACAAGTCAAAAGCGAGAAAGCAATGGGGAAGCAACACGTCCCGTCTGCAACATACAACTTCATCCGCACCAAGATCAAAACATCCATCCAATCTCCCATAGTACGAAAAACCTTAGTTTAGTCTTCCCAATTATTTTCATTTACGTTCTTTCGTAACTGTTACCCTTAGGCTCCGGTGATTCGGCTACTTGACCCATAAGAGACAGTCTTATTTTGAGTTTTTATCATTCTTTTTTTCTTGGGGCTTTTTTTGTTACAATCGGGCTGTCCTACTTCCCACTTTCTTTCAAGAGAGAAGGTCATTCGAGCAAAAAAAGAACAGAGAAAATCTCAATCTCACACTAGGAAATGCCTGAACATATGAAGAAATGAAGATAAACGCAAGTTTTCCACAAAAAAAAGAATGAATGAATGAATGAATGAATCTCTTTATTTTCGATGAGAATGAAAGTCCCCAATAACTGCCTCTTGCATTCAACTAGGTTCAACCCCCCTACAATGAAAAGGTGAAGATGAAAGAACAAGCGAAACTCTCTAGAAGTCTAACGTTCGAGTCAAGTTGATTTAGGTTGATTTTTCCCCTCTCTTTTTTCATTTTTTGTTACATTTTTTTCCCTATCACTCCTTATTTATTCATATTCCATTAATTATTATTAATTGAGGCTCTTCTCCTATGACTTAGATGGGTTCATGTGAAATGCTGAATCTTTGGAATTGTTGTTTGCTTACCTTGTTTTGATTGAAAAAAGTACTAGAAAGTGAAGGTCTCATAATGTGATTCTTAACTTGATGACATACCTCAGTATCTTTGATACACTTGAGAATTTGCTTAGGTATACAAAGAAGGAGATATCCTTGGATGGGAAGAAAAAAGAAAGTTAAGAAAGTTGAAGTTGAAGTTGAAATAAACCTCAATGAACAGTTTAGCCAGCCATGCTATGCAGGGATGCAGCACTGAGTATGAGTATACCCAACTCATACTCACGAAGCACGGGTATGGGCCCCGCAGAGGAGTACATGTACTCCTCTGCCGGCCTGTATTAGTTACACTCCATTCTGGAGAGCTCACTTGTATGTGTAAGTTGATTACACATACTCAATGTTTGTGGCGTATCCGGCCCAAACACTCACTAACCCTCTTTCACCGCGATCCTTGTTTGGATGAGTATATACTCACCATATACTCATCCAAACAAGGCCTCCATCGGAATCGGAATCACAAACCTCAAATATCAATATCTTAATCAAAGCCTCCACCGGATCCACAAACATCAATATCTTGCTTATCCACGATTGATATCGACCCAGGGCAACAAGTTTCCCACCCACACCGCCTCTGAAGATACCGCCACCTGGTCGAATTTCACAAACAACCCATCCTAGTCCACCCTGCTTCCTACCACCCTCCCCCTCGTCCACCCCAATTCCTACCATCCTCCTTCCCAATTCAGCTACCAGGCCCATCTCATCGTTCACGCCATAACCTGTTTCAACTTGTTCCCACATGTACTCACTCTAGATGAGTGGCTTGGCCTTGTAGACTTCGATTATCAACAATTCATTTATCTTTCCATTGTATACGGAATCATTGTGGCAGAGATTTCATTAGAACCCGGTGGGCAGATCAAGATATTGTGGCCGGCGTTGGCTTGGGTTAATGGTCATGTTGGGGCCCTTGGATTGTTGAATTGGTTTGAAGACCAAAGGTCAGTCCTTCCGGCTGCCTTCTTTTAATCATTTGTCTTTCTCGTCTCTTACCTACATGACCTCCCCTTTTCCTTCTTGCTGCCCTCGTTCTGAGACCTTTTTGTTTGCTCCCTTCGATTTCTCCTTCATTTGATCGCGTCTATAATCCATCGCACTTTGATCCCAATAGACCAGCCGAATACCTCGCCAGCATGCCTCAAAATCTCCACAAGTCCCCTCCCCCTTCGAAAGGCTCACCCTACGCCAGACGTGGGACCCCAGCTTCTTCTCAATCACGATTGATTTCAGCGTCTCGTATTACTCCGGTGTCATCCTGTGTTAGCTTAGCTCCTCGGATTTCCACGGCTTCCTCCACTCGTGCGGATGCCACCCCTCCATCTCGTCCTTGGTCTGTCGTGGTGCAAGACACTACCGAACACGACGGAGAGGACAACACAATTCGATCCCATCAACACCAATCCGACGTGTACCTTTATTTTGACGTGAGTTTCCAAGCCCTACAGTTACAATATCTACAGTGTTCTCCTCGGCCCAAGCTGATCTCAGATTTCGTGTCAATTTAGGACCCGCTGGCCTCGAACGACGAGACCAAAGACAAAGGTCCCCGAGCGTACCCATGTCTTCATTGCCCGTAAGTTGATTGTGTTCAACTGTCTAGCATATTACCAAGCTCATGAAACGAACCAATTCACAGTGTGGTCCTTTCGATCACCGGGCGTCCCAACTCCAACTTGCACAAGCATTGACAAAAGTGCCCGGGTCTTGCTCTGGCATGGTACAACCATGACCCAGGAAGCATCAAACCCAAAAGCGACCCCATCGTGGCCGCGGACCGCAAGAAAGAGCTGCGCACGCTTCTTGTCGGAGCGGTTATCAGCAAGAACTTGCCCTTCTTGATATTCGAAGGGGTTCTCATGCAGAAAGCTCTGCGGGCAATAGCACCATCTTTTTATTGGCCTGCGAGGATGGCGGTGAAGTCAGACTCCGAAGCGCTCTTCATCGACTTGGAACGCAAGCTTCTTGACAAGGTCGTGTCGGTCTCTGGTTCAATCTCAACCGCGACGGACTGTTGGACGAGCGCCGACTTCAGCCATACGTACATGGCCATAAACGGTTTTTTTTTTCAATTCCGAAGGCAAGTTCTGTCGGCAATTGTTAGCATTCAAGGCAAGTCTCTTTTGTTCATATTCTCAAGGTCCAACATTATCTAACCTTTGTGATTATTTTCATTTCACCAGAAACTTGAAGGAAAGCACACTGGTGAAAACCTTGCCAAGGTTTACTGGAAAGCGCTGGAACACGTAGGGGCCCTTCGCAGTCATTACTCAATCACCGGGGACAATGCATCATCCAATTGTTCGATGGCGAAGGTTTTGGGTGATTGTTACGCGACCCTCGGCATCCACTGACCATTTGAGTCGAGGTTCCACGGCTGCATGTGCCACGTCATCAACTTGGTGGCCAAAGACTTTTTGGACGGCATGGGCCAGCTCACCGACGAAGACATCGCCACATTTGAAACTTCAGGAATGGCCAAAACCCTTGCATCATTTGAGCCAGATGAACTCCCTTGCACAGGTGATTACAGTGTACCGGTCCCTGATTCATTGCCTCAACATACTCCTCAACAATGCAATTCAACATCTCAGGCCTCACTTGAAGTCCACAGGCCGACTCAAACTCAAGACGACAACGTGGACTTGTCTCAAATCACTTATGAAGACATTCTTGGCCCAGATGAAACTCAACTCGCCAACAGCAAGACGACCGCTCTTACCGCACGCAAGAAGAAGTCAACAATTGTGACTCGTATCCGCGCATTGGACACCCACATCCGAAAAAGCCCTCAAGAACTCGAGGCGAGCTTCCATTAATCAAGGAAAATAAATCCATTTGATTATTTTTCAATCATGCTGACTTATTTTTTGAATTGCATTTTGGTTGCACCAGGTGCAACGAACTCTCAACCTCAGGAACTCCCTTGAACTGTACACCGCTGATTCCAAACGTGCTCACCTTGCCATCTCCAAGTTGGACTGGGCAACTATTGAATATATGCAGCCCGTCCTCGAAATGTTTGAGACGGAGACCCAGATATTTCAATCAAACAACGCGACTAAGCATTTAGTCTTGCCTGTGCTATGGACCCTTCAAACAGTATTGAAGAAACACCAGCAGGTGCCTGGGGCCTGGGGTCGAGCTTGCAAACGCGCTGAGGACAAGCTCATCAAATATCTCGACCGTGAGGAGGCCAACCACCAGACCCTTGTTTGCACCATTCTTGACCCTGTCCAGAGAGACACCATATTTCGAAATCATGTCGACATGGAAGTGCATGCAAAACGCTCCCTCCAAGATGAATACGAGCTTTGGAAGCCCAGCCCCACCAAAAGCGACAGCAATTCACCTCCTCCATTTCCTGTGGGTCCCAAACGAAAAACCCACAAGAAACTGGAAGAAATTTATTCTCTCTTGGGTACCTCATCGATTCATCATTCGAGCAATTCCATTCAAGAAAACGACAAAGTCACTTGGTACCTGCAACGATTGGATCCTGTACTCCCCAATGAAAGTATTGGGGAGTTTTGGGTAGTAAGTTGATTCCAGAATTGATGTGGCCAATAGAAGCTGACCAAATCCCTGTTCACCAGCGCATGTCCCAACCAAGTGGATTACCAGTCTTAGCCCAGATAGCTCTTCAACATCTCACGATTGCGGCAGCTGGGGCCTTGGTCGAGAGAGTGTTCTTTATCTCTGGGAACATTGCCGTTCCGTCCCGAGGTCGACTTGACCCTGAAACCATTTGCCACCTGGTTCTTGTCCGACACTGGCTTACCAATTGGGACGCTACTTTGAACGTGGAGGATGTTGCTTAATCAACATCATTATGTTCATTTGATCTGAGCTGTTGTGTACCCAGAACGTGTCCCCACCTGTTTTCATTTGATTTTGCTTGCTATGAAAGGTTGTTATCTATCTGAATACATATCTATATCCCCACTCTTATACAACTGAAGTACTGAAATACATGCTTCTTTGTCCATCACCTGCCCGTTCACCCATTACACCGCTAATCAGCTGTTTCCACTACACCGTTCCGACCGAGGGTACTCATTACTCATGAGTGCACTTGGTCTGTGGAAGAATGAGTGTACTCATGATGAGTAGACTGTACAGTGAGTCTACTCATTGGTGAGTCCTGTACCATGCCTAGTACTTACATACGGGGCCATGCTGAGTATGAAACTCATGCAAGACTCTTAATCGATCAAAATTGGAGTCTGGCACTCTGTCTGTAACTCACAGGTTTTGGTACTCAAAAGGAGTACCGACTTTGGAACACTGGGGACTGAGTCAGAGTAGACTCAGTGCTGCATCCCTGATGCTATGTACCTGAAGTGTAAATGACTTGCTGGAACAATCTGATTGCCAAGAGAAATCAAGATTTCAAAGATGGACACTCTAGATATTGGCTGAGAAATAAACAAAGGTATAGTAAGAGAAGAAAGCTTCAGGTGTGTGATCAGGTGTACTCTTTGATCAAAGACCATTCTTGCCCAAAGTGTCTTTTACCTCTATCTATAATGTTTATACCATTAAAGAGTCAAAAATACATTGAAAATTTCTTGTGTAGAATTCAAGTTTTTGAGGATTCAAGAAATTGAACTTTAGATTGTACTCAATTAGATGACCACTGATTCTCTTCTTATCTTTTACAGCACAATTGGTGAAGATAGAAAGTCTCTCCTTTTGATAATGATCATGCATGGTTTAGGTTTTATTATGCAATTGAACATTTAAAATATTTCTAATTGGTTATACATACATAGAAAAAGAAATAGGAATGAATAGAAAAGAGGAATACAGTAATAGCTTATAAAGGCTACTATGTACTACACCCTCCCTTCCAAACAAAATTTTGTTTTCCAGCTGAAGAATAGAAACTTCAATACCAATCTTTCAAAGAGGTAACTAGCTGATGTGTAGAAGCAGATGAGGGAGATTTATCTTTCTATATCTTCTCGAGGTTATTTGTATTTTTTCTCTGACCCCTAACCATTGCTCTCTTGATGGTTCACATTTGAGACCCAACATAGGCTAGGTACCTAAAACTGCTACTGAGGCACCTCAGTGACTTCTGTTTTGAGTATCTAGGATGCACCGCCAACATATTTACCTTGGATTGGAAAATCCGAGGTATTATCGGATTACCAACCTCCGACAGAAGCTGTCCGAGGTTTTGATCCGAGGCAACTCCCAGCGCAGAAGATTACCTCGGACAAAAACCTCGGACAGACCTTGTCCAAGGTTTTACCTCCGATGATGCCTCGGATTCCGCAACCCGAGGCATCTATGTTGGCAGTGATGCTAGATAATCTAACTTAGGGCCTTAGGTACTCAGCCAGATGACTCAGGTACCTAGTCTATGGTGTTACTAATCCATCTGGTAGTTGTTTGTTTGTTGAAAAAAGTCTCAACAATTAGGAACAGCCCCAAACCTGGTGGTGAGAGGTGGCACACAGTAGCCTTTAGCTAATGTGGGTGTTTGGTGTGTTAGAGAAATTTCAATGGTTGATTCCTGGATTTTGATGATCAGAATTTCATCTATGCACGTCCCTGCACCTTTCTAGGATGCATAGTCACAGGGTTAAATTGGTACCAAGACTTGGTTCCACACTCCTTTTGCCATAGACTTCATGTCAAGCTAATCCTAACAAATATCTTTAAATTGCCCTGATCAACTTTTTTTCTTTTGAGTAAGATTATTTATTTTTGGCTGTCCATGTCCTCATGAGTTGATAGGTTGCATCAGAATAGCTCACAGTAATGTGAAAAATTCTGGCCTATAGGATTTTCCCAGGTGCTGCTTCAGGAACTGAGTGATTAGGTAAACTACTTGGAGGTGATTTTACATGGTATATCATTGTACAAATTCATCTAAGTTGTACTTGTGAGGTCCTGGACATACAGGTACCTCTTGCCTCCTTGTGCCAGTAAGATACTCACACAATATCTTAAAATTCAGGCATGAGACTGGCCCAAAAATTTTCCCACAAACTCTCATTCCCCTTACTTGCAATACCTGCATATCAACTTGTGATGAGTTGATAACAGAAAGATGTGCAGGCCATCCATACTCCACCACTATGCATACCTCAAAGGTCCAAGTGGTTCTAAACCTGTGAGAAAATAAGCATGTGGGGCCAACCTTGAGGCCATGCAAGTCTATATATATTTTCAATGCATTTCTTAAAGTGGCGCTTGAGCCAAAGGCTATCAGGCACTGTGACTATGTGTGCTCCACTCTGGTACAAAGCTCTGTGGGGAAAATCACATGTGCTGGATGTTTGAAGTATTACAAGTGTTATCTGGGTATAAATGGTGATGCTAAAGGATGGGTTACAAATATTAAATAGGGTGATAAAGAATGTTCCTAGGGGTGTCTTCTTTTTTTTGCCAAGAAGTTACTTGAGAGATGTAGTTGATTTTTGTGGACCAGGTTTATAAAGAATTGATTGTATAATGACCAATTCAAGATTGTACAGTAATCAATGTAAATGAGGATATGTTCTTTGCTTGAGAAAACAAAAAACAATCTGTAATCTGACAGAAAAAGGTCTGGGATTATCAAATCTTAAAATCAAGATGTAAGTCTTGATATTAATCTCAAGCTTCAAACATCATATACATAGCTGTTCCAAATTGTATCCTTTCTTTCACAAGATTCTCAACATTCACAATATCACAATAAAAAACTCCCAAGAGGATCAATGTGATGAGGACTTCATATGACAATGACCTCTTTGATTTCAGTTGGCATAATCAAAGTGTACATCAGCTCAGGTACTCTGCCAAATGACACTTGCCTTGTAAAGATCAATGTACTTTGAACGTCCATTACTGTTGAAGTAAAGCTTACGTTATAGATGTCACAGATATGAAACTTTACTTAAGATTATTTCATTACATTTATGTTTTCATGTTTCACGTTCATGTCATGTGTTTTATTCATACGGTGTGTACTCATTTCAAACCTAACTAGTTCAAACTGTATTTCATTTAATACCTGGAAGAGCAGCGAGTAAGATTCTCTCCTCATCCAAGTTATTCTCAATTATTCTTGGATGAAGGTGAGTTATCACTCGTGGGATTGGTGTTCTTAGATTCAAGGTTCACGTTCTGAATCGTAACCATCCCTGCTCTGACAGGTAAGTCATTCAATCAATGTTGTTGTTTTTCATAACTTTCTATTTAGAGTTTTATCAATTGTTGTTGTTAAAGAAATCAAAACTGATCCAAGTTATTCTCAATTATTCTTGGATGAAGGTGAGTTATCACTCGTGGGATTGGTGTTCTTAGATTCAAGGTTCACGTTCTGAATCGTAACCATCCCTGCTCTGACAGGTGAGTTATCACTCGTGGGATTGGTGTTCTTAGATTCAAGGTTCACGTTCTGAATCGTAACCATCCCTGCTCTGACAGATTGACAGTTACATTCTCCAATACCCTCATTTTGACTCAAAACCCTTTTTACATCCTCCAATACCCTCATTCTGACTCAAAACCCTTGTTACGTCCTCCAATACCCCCCTTTTGACTCCAAACCACTTTTTACATCCCAAGTGTCCTCTCTATCAATCAAAATAGTTGAGAAGTTTGAACAAACTTGCACCTGCACACGTGTAGGTGTCATCCAACACCTCAATATACATGTAGCTGCTGAAAATTTACACTTACATTCCTTTTTTTGAGATGTATGTGAGGAGTGCGCATCTGTTGGGCTTACTCTACCCTGATTATGGAGTAGGGAAGGGAAAGTGTGGTCTCCATGTGGTACACCCAAGTGAAGTCTACAGCTAGTTGACCTCTAAGAAGAAAAGAGAAGAGAAGACTAAGGGCAACCAAGAGCTAGTGTGCTCTAGCCTTGTGAGACTGCAAGGGGCAGGCTTTACACTTTGGTAAACCAAAGATCCTGAAGGCTACTTTAGACTCCTTAAAAAAGGAGGAAGCTTTGCTACGCTAATTTAAGGTCTATTTCTAGAGACAATGAACAAAGTAGAGAAAGGAAAACTGACGCAAAGCAATCTGAAGCTTTGCCTACTTCTGCTGTATATGTCTTGCTGATATGGCAGGTCATATTCCCCGTCTGTCCTTTTTCAAGAATAGTAGGTTGGCCGGCCTCCTCAGATACAAAGGATCACACTGATACTCGGCCATCTGTGTTTGCTTGACCAGAGATGAAGAACTGGGAAAGAACTATGAGTACTAAGAAATTATTTATGCTTTGTGATAAAGAATGGATAATTGAGCATAGACTTGGAAGGGGTGATATTTGGCTGGGAGGTACACAAGCTGGTAAGAGGGCACTTGCAAGGGTATTTCTAAACTCATCAGAGTCCCACGCTCGAGTACTCGCGAGAGGTCGAGCAAGGGACTCAGGACAAGTTTGCTTGTTCTGGCCTGTGAGGGTCAAGCGTTTTTGGTGGAGAGATTTGCTGTCCTTATAAAACTTTTTCAGCTATTTGTGAAATTTTTTACGCCAAAGAAACTTTGTGTTCGCCTTTGTGAGACGCACATTTATATCGAAAAAAACCCAAGGAAGTAGATCCCCTCTCATCTTTTTTTGCCCTCGATGTTGGAGATTTCGGCCCCTACTCTTCCTGTATTTGTATGTAACACCCACTTGTAATTGATGTGAGTACACAGTCACATTCAAAATTCTTCAAAAGTCCCCAACTTTGGGCGCGGAAATGTAAGGGAGGGGCTCGAGTTCCTCGGCGTTTTTTTGACAGTTTTGTGCGTCTAAGAAAGGCGCCCAAATGATTTCTTTGCTCCAAGAAATTCCACAAACAGGCGCAAAAGTTTTATAAGGGAGGCGAGGCTCTCCACCAAAAAGTCTTGACCCTCACAGCCCAGAACTAGCAAACTTGTCCTGAGTCCCTCGCTTGATGTAATGATTTATCAAATATTACATAGATATTATCAAATATGTAATCAAATGTTTATAAGAATGTTATAAAGATGTGTATATCAAATCAGTTATGTATATCAAATATGTTGAAAAAGATTAGAAATCGAAAAGTAGTTAAACATAATGTAGTTAGAAGTTAATTTCATATAAAATTGTTAGATAGTATATATATGTATATGTTAAGTGTGAGGGTTGGGTGCTCTGATGAGTACTCAAGGCTCACTAATTGGGCAAGGTGGGTCTGATAATTTTAGCGATTATAATTATATTTCAAATATAATGTAATTACAAGAAATTATAAACAAGGAAAGGGGAGGAGGAAAGGAATATACTGGTCTGAAAGGATAAACCCTGACAGACTACAGTTGATTGACTCCTTAAGAGGAGATTATAAATAATAATAATTAGTATTATTAATAAGGGATGAGGGTTGGATCCAAGACCCTCCTTTAATCTTTTGTTAACTGATTTAAAGGGTGAGATAAAGATCACCAAACTAGTTGTTCTGATGGTCACTAACCTTGGGTTATTCTTATGGTCACCAACCTGAAAGTTCTTGTTAAGGTCACTAACCTGGGGCTGTTAGAGGTCACCAACCTAGTTTGATTTCTACTTGGGTGAAGTAGAGGATCCAGAGGGATGTGAAGAAATGTATTACTTACTTTTAATCAGTTTCCTGATTAAAGTTTGTAAGAAGTTTATCACTAGTCTTATCTTGTAAGACTCTTGATTTTTACTTCTGTAGAACTTTAATATTGTTCTTTAAAAGTGTAGTGTAATAATTGCTTGGGGGTTTTTTTCTGAAGGCTGAGAGAGGAGGGGTTTATATACTCTCCTCTCTAAACCTAACTGTAGTGATATTTGTTATTATCACTACATTGGTTCAGGGTTAGTCATTAACATATAGTAATGATTGTTACTAGTGATGCTTAGTTACATATACATGTTATGTGTGATATGTAATATAAGCATTTAACTCTTGACACTGAGTTATGAGGTGTAAATGGTGATTTATTACATATTACATGTTGTTTTACAGGTTCATGTATATGTAATAAAGGTTTTGGTACATTGTATTACATGTTACATACAGTTTATATTCAGTATGTAGTATGTAATTGATTTTATACCGATGGGATACTGGTTTTTCAGCGATTCAGCCAGGTCAGCAAATTTGCTCACCTGGGCCTGGGATTGTGCCAAATTCCAATACTCAAAAAACAAAGTCGCACCATGGGCCAGGTGTGAGAAATCGCCCTCGGCGCTGGAGGACGATTTTCTGAATAACTCCTGTACACGTCACGTTTTTGACATAAACATAAGGTTTAGTCATTCAGATTCAGGCGCGTTGGAGATGCTCTTAGAGCATCAGCACCGGGACCTTGTAAAAGAGGTCCCTGTATCTGACATTTGTGACAGGAGAGCAGGTGTATTGCAACTTTCTCTCCAAAATGTAAAAATTTGGAGAAATCGTTGCTGTGTAAATGTATGAATGTACAGATCATACCAATAACCGGGTTGGGGCTTTGGGTCTAATCAAGAAGACTCGTGTGAGGTTGTAAGGTGTCGGATAGAGAAGATTGGTATAAATTTTCGACGTTTGGTCCCGTTTGGTCGACTTTTGGAATATACGCTGCAGTCCATTAATGGACAGCAGAGGGATGATTTTACACGACGCGTAAATCATACAGGTCATTTACAAGGTCCGGTGCCTTGTGTTTAGTCTCACGGGTTTGTAAAATGGCATGTATTTACCATTTTACAAGGTCCCGGTGCTGATGCTCTTACACTCGACGTCTCGCGAGTACTCGAGCGTGGGACTCTGATGAGTTTAGGTATTTCATAAGTTTATGTTGTATGAAACTTGTATGTACGTGACTGAACCAAGTCACCCGCAAGCAGCTTGTTCGGCGTGCAAGACGCGGTATGAAACTTTGTTGAGTTCAGAGCATCTCCAACGGTCCTGAATCGCCAAAAGGCGTACAGGCTCGTCTGAAAACATACAGTAAGCTGTATTTTTTCTTTAAAATGATTTCCCTCCACCGCGCACATGATGCAGGGACTTCCAAGGTCGTGCTCCTGCCAAAAACGCCAAAAGCGCACAATATTCCTTTTAAAAGTTGACTGATATCTCATTGACTATATACTTGATATGTAATTTCTTTCGATTATCATATCTATCTTTGGACGCATGTGGTATTATTATGTCCTAAACGTCGCCAATACTGCTTCCTGCATCTTTTGCGAGAGCCCTTCATATATGAAGGTGCTGACATGTGATACCCGGTGTGGTAATCAAAATATGAGACCAATCAAAAAATAAAAAAAAATCGAATTTTGAATTACATCAATTATATTACATATAGTTTAATATTTACATCATTTTATCATTCAAACAAACTTATCAAGATAAGTATAAACTATTAACAAACAGATTACAAAAAGAAAGAAAGAAAAAAACATAAGAAAAACTCGAAAATAGAGGTATACAGGTTGGAAATGGTTTTTAGGGTAGTAATATTAGGTTTATAGGTTTAGTAGGGTTGGAATACGAAAGAGGAGCATTGTTTTAGTCAGCAACAACTTTAATCTTGGTGGTTGATAAGAGAAAATAGAAGTTATTAAGGAAATGGGAAAAAGTCGAAATTGGTAAACAAGGGTTTACAGGTAGTTTTACATATGTAACAGTAGTATTAGTAATGAATAAAGTTGCCAAGGGTGTTTTTAGGGATTTTCACGGTTGGAGATTACTGTGTAATGTTACAGAAGGCAAGAAAGGCTTAGTAAAAGGTGTGAAAAGTGAAGAAAATAGGTGAAAATAGTCGAAAATGAAGGTTTTCAGCTGATTACATGTGTCAAATGACGTCAGAACATGATAAGTAATAGCTCATTCGACGCAGAATCATCAAATTCATAATGTACAATCTTTAAATCATTAGTAACAGAGGTGTATGACAAAAGTTATAAGGAATCAAAGGATTTGATTACACATCAACAAGATCACAAATCATTAATAACAAGCAATTACATCATTGAAATGCTGAATCATCATAAGATCAAATCAATATTCATTCTAGAACATTCAGAACACAGCATATACACAGCATATACACAGCATTTGATCATAAGAATAGAGATTAGTCATGTTTTACTGGTCAAATTAGTAATAAATCTTATCAGATGATGAATAGAAGATCACATTACATCATAATAATGATCATAATGGGTTGATGAGGTACTGATGGCGAAATTTAGGAATGTAGAGAGTGGTTGAATCATTGGATCAAAGCTGTTTACCAGCATTTTAGTCATCTTTTGGTTTTTTAGATGGTAAAGAGGATTTTTTAAGAGCTGTTTACCACTTTAACAATTTGTATTGATGTGTTCATAAACTTGTGTCTTTTGTGCGAAATTATGTTTCCTTTCTTCTTCATCTCTTACATAGCATTAATCATTTTTATCATTATAAACTTATTAGAGCAGTACTAGGTCACTCAAATCAGCCCTTCATCAGAAGAGAAATTTGTTTTATGTGCTTTATATGACACTGTCATTCTGGAATAATATCAAAAAGATATTGAGCTTATTTTTCAACATTTTGACTCGACTGGAATAACACTTTAAATGTGTTGAGCTTATTTCTCTGGTGCTTTTTATCAAGATACTTTTCTCTTATTATCAAAGACCTGGTTATATTTCTCTGTTATCAGGAGACTTTAACAACAAAGTCCAGTTTGTTAAAGATTCTCAGAAAGAGCAGTCTCAGACACCTTCTTTAGATCTATTATATCTTCAGATTATCCTCTTTCAAAGCACTGTATAGCCCTTGTTGTGCTATAAGTACTACACCGGTATTCCTCAAAACAAAATTCACACACATGGCCAGATGTGAGAAAGCTGGCCACCGTTGGATGGTCGTTTTTTGACTAACTTAACTAAGTCCCTCGATGCTGAGACAGCTGTCAATCAACGAGTTGAATCAGCATGTCTCAGCATGAGGGACTTACATCTAAACTCAGCTTTTTGGCCTGAGGGGTAAGAAATCCTTTGCAGAGGAAATCTTGTTTTTCTCATTTCCGTGAGCTCACTGAGGAACATTTTACCGCGCTTCATGGGCATATGCGCTGGCTCTCGCTGCATAATGTACAACTTGATTGATTGAAATTCCTCGGTTGTTCACCGAGCTACATATCTTTTGATTTTGTCATTTTTGTATGTAGCTCACTTGTAGCTCACTTGTAGCTTGGTGTTTCATCGAAATAAGTCCTCAACTTAGCAGAGCTACATGTGAGCTACAGGTGAAAATCACAAAATAGTAACTTATGTAGCTCAGCAAGCAACCGAGGAATCTCAATGATTTCACTTGTACATTTTGAAGAGGAGGTCGGCGCATAACCCCATGAAGCGCGGTAAAAAGATCCCCGGTGAGCTCACGGAAAAGGACAAAGAAAGATTTCCTCTGTAAGGAAATCCTTACCTCTCAGGCCAAAAACCGGACATTAGATGTAAGTCCCTCATGCTGAGACATGCTGATTCAACTTGTTGATTGACAGCTGTCTCAGCATCGAGGGACTTAGTTAAGTTAGAGCATCTCCAACGCGCTTCTGTAAACGTAAGTTTAACGTAGCCATTTAGACATAAACGTAAGCTGTAATTTACGTTTAGCGGTTTTGCCACAAAAACCAACCTCCAGCGCGCACATGATTTGTCACAACTTGCCATGTGTGTGATCCCTTGTTTTCAGCTTCGCGGTTCTCTCGTGTCAATTTCGCCAAATCGTTAGGAAAAATTTGACGTTTGCAGAATGACAGATAAATGACAGAGTTGCCGCGTATAGGACGCATGTGGTAAACTTATCCCCACATTCAAGCTCTGATAATCACGCTTCATCCTTCAATCACCATGTGAAGGGCAAAGGCCACCACTGATCAATCAAATACTCGATCAATTGGTGGTTGATTGTAGGAAATAAATATATTTTTGAGTCTAACAATTAATTACTATGAGCAATGCAATCTTGATAGGACCATGGCGACTCATTAAGACAAAGTTAACACATATAACTTTCTTCAGCAAGGTGTTTGGCTACTTAACAAACCCTCTGGCCGCCTTCTGATCTGAATGTATTCTATTCCTAGATCCCAATCTTCTTACTTTGACGCACCATCCTTAACCCAAATACAACTTTGTTAACCTTGTCCATATTGTAGTTGTTATCTAGTATTCCTTTCTTCCTTTGTCTTATTAGGCGCTACAGCGCTACAAGCCCTTCATCATTTCTTTTGTAGTTCTGATCTTATCTGCTACTCCCTTCTGCTACAAACGTCTTTATTTCTTTTGCCTTCTCATTTAAGTCCTAGTGGTCATGCAGCATCCCATAACCCAGTCGAGTCCTTCTAGATATGGTTAGTGATTGATACTCTGACGTACATAATGCTATAATTATATTCTAAATCTACTACAATCGCCTTTCTAGATTCAACTCGTAGCCCTCCAATTGATAATCAAAACGCCGGTCATCCGTACCACAACTTTAGGAATGGTGAGTTTCTTTCGTTTCGAGTATGAAGATATAACATATATTAAATAATCCATCTTCCACAGGTGATTACCGCAGCCCTCATAAGGATGCTCATGGTGGCCGATGGCCTGCATATCACGCCGGTCACAACGTTAATGAAGGCAGGCGCGGTTCAGCCGGGAATGGTGAGTCTCTTTGTACCTTGTCAAGGTCAACAGAGGACCTTAGGAACTGATTCTTGTCCAAAATGGTAGTCTCGGAAGGTGATCTCCCTGGCAGTTTATTAGCCCTTCACTTTGGTTCAGAATCTCGTGATGCATCTGTTGGTCCCCTTACTCAGCAAAGTAATAATTACAACAACCGTGGTGGCTCTAGCACCTTATTTCGTGTCGACCAATCTGCTTCTCCTCATCGCCATGTCAAAAACTATGACAGTGGGGACTCTTTATCTCCTTTACGAAGAGATTCGTTGGGTCTTCAATTCAGCAATCAACATTTCAACCGTGACCCGTCGATTAATTCCAGTAATCCGGTGTCAACCTTTTCGAATTCTCAATCTTCTAACTTAAGCTCTGTCCTCTCCAATCGCTCTTTTCACGATCGAGAGTCCTCTGTGGTTTCTTCAACTCCGAGTTCGAGTCATCCGGTGTCAACCTATTCCAATTCTCAATCTTCTAACTTCAGCTCTGTCCTGTCCAAACGATCTTATAATGATCGAGAGTCTTCTTCTGTCATTTCTTCGACTCAAAGTTCCAAAAGCCAATCTGCAGGGCGGGGCCCTAGCTTCAACAAGGCCTCGCTTGAACAGCTATGTAAATCTTGGATCAACGTCTCTGAAGATGCAGTTGTCGGGACGGATCAGAAGGGGACTACGTTTTGGGTCAAAATTACCGAAGATTTCAACAGCCGAATGCCTCCTGCGAACGCGCGCACCCTCAAATCCCTCACTTCCCGTTGGGCCAGTCTCAATGCAGCTATGGCGAAGTACGCTGGCTGCTTTCAACAAGTCAAGATGTTACGGGAAAGCGGGAAAAGCGCTTTGGATCAGGTGGAGGATGCTTTAGTGATGTACCATTCGGATGTCGGAACCGAGTTCAAGGACATGGCATGTTATAACATAGTCAAGAACTCACCTAAGTGGAAGACTAATTCGACCGTTCTCGACCATTGTGGAACAGGGGGAGTGGATGACGACTTTGCCGTACCTCACGTGATGGCAGCCTTGGGCAATACGACTGCGGGTTCATCTTCTTCAACTTCAGCTACAGACGTTAGTAGATTACCTTCAATGGATCGCCCCGAAGGTAACAAAAAGGCTAAGCGAAACCGAAACTCTAAGGCAGATGACGTGGAGCCTCAATTTATTGCTAATCAAACCGCGGGCATTCGTATCACTGAAAGAATTGCTGAACAAGGCGAGAGGCAAACTACAGCTCTCGAGAAGATGCTTGAGCTGGCTGTACTCATGTCAGATACCTCTAAGGTTGATGAAAGAACCCGAGCAGGTCTAGAGGCTGCAAAAGAGATGATCAATAGCAAGAACGAAGCTCAACGCGGTGTTTGATTTAGATCCGTCACAGTAGTTATGTGTACTCTTGTTTCTTTATTTCCATATCCTTCTTTGGTCGTTGTTGTTATGAAAGATCTTGCTGCGAAGATCTTTGCAAGCGTGTTCATTTTTTGTGTGTGCTGCGTTTATCTCTTGTTTTCCTTTATAGCTCGTGTTTAAATTCATAGTCATTCGTTTATCTCCTCATTATAGTTACCTAGTACATATTTCAATACAATTGTTCATAGTTGTTTGTTGCGTATATTGCAATCTATGTATATTGTTGTTCACATAACCTCGTACTCTCACCTACACAGAGCTATCATGACTTCCTCAGGTTCCTCCAATATTAGCACTGGCTTAGACGGCTCTGGGTCGGACCGTAGTTCACCTGATGGTATGTGATATGCGTTGATTTGCCAGTCACTTGAGTCTTACTAATGCAGAATCAAGCAGTCATGTGGCTCGGCACGACCTTTGGTTCTGGTTTATCGCCTCATGGTTTCCGCCTCCGTCAGTCTTTTTTCGACATCCTGGGCCTACCACCTGCTTTGCCAACGCCCGAAGCCGTGAATCATGTGGATCCACGACTCCGAACCAATGGCACGCCTGAAAACCACGGTGAGCAAGCATAAATATCATTTAAACCTACATCTAACTATCTAACATACAACCATACTAGGTATAGGCGAAAGATCCCCCAGTCCAGCTCGAGAAGTCAACATAAGTCCTCGAGCGCAGAGGGAAATTGAGAGACAGGAAGAATACAATCGCACTCGCAAGTCTCGAGAGGCCCTTCGCCGTATCATCAAGACAGTTCAAGATAAGCGCCGTGAGGAATTTCGCGTACTTCGGCAGGCTCTCTACCAAATCTACCATTACGACGGACCCTTCCTCAAGAAACCCGGTGAGAAAGCGGCGGCTGGTCGATTGATACGTACTGGAGGACTAGCTTCGGAATTTGTCAATGTTTTTGATGACCAAGCAAAATGGGAATATCTTCAAATGAGAGTAGATGCTATTTAGTCGCCATTGCGAACTTTGTGTTGATTCTTTCTTTCTTTCTCTTGTCCTGCGAGTGTTTAATCACATGTACTACATATGATCATATTCATCCAATGTGTACATATCATTTTTTTCATGCCTCAGTAAGTCAAAGAATGGCTGCCACGCGAGTTGTCACTTTGTACAAAGAAATATATTTCTGTTTCAATATGCACAAAAAATTTGAACCAAGAAAACATCAAACGGTGTAGTATTTAAAGCTCAACAAGAGCTTTACAACACCTAAGAAGGGATAATCTACTACGTGTAATATAGTAGAAGTTGCCTAAAGACTGCCTTCTTCAAAGAAACCAGCACAAGGGCACTTGCTGACCACTTTGTGATAACAGAGAAAAGGATAAAAGGCACCAGAGAAATAAAGCAATACTGTTGTTAAGTATTATTCCCAGATTTTAAGCGCAAAAAAGTCACACACTATGTTTATTACTAGCAATACTGTTGTAAGTATTATTCCCAATTAGACTTGTAGTCTTTAACACACGTAAATAAATTTCTCCTTGCTTTTGAAGGGGCGGATTTAAGTGATCTTAGTACAAATATAGTAAATAAATGATGATTTATAACACTACAACAAAAGGTATAAGATGCAGAAAAGGGCGCTACAATCCCAAAATCATCAAGGAGTACTTATATCCACATGTAACAATCTTTACAACAGTCAACAGCCTCAAAAACCAATCAAATCCGCCTAAATAACCCTAAAAACCATGTAATGACGCAATGTAATGATCTTGTTACTAATGTATGATGTAATTTTCACAGCCAAAATTGATCAATGACGCAATGATGTAATGTACAGCACTTCTTAAGATGAATACAGGTGATTTTTTCCTTGTAAACTAGCTGAAACCCAATTTTTGAGATTACGAATTTTTTCAGATGTGCTCCAATTTTTGATTACTAAAGTGCATCTTGTAGCCCACGTGTTACTAATCATTTCTGACACCTATAAGACCTACTTCTGATGAGTGATGAGTAAGATATTGAGTTGTGAAGTTAAGGTTTTTGGTGTTACATGTGTCTTGTGACTGTAAATTCGAGATTCACACCAATTTCTTATTTCCCTTATAATTTTTTACATACACCTCCGTTACTAATGATTCAAAGGTTGTACATTATGTAATCCACTCTTCTGCGTTGAATGAGCCATCTACCAACTTATTCTGACGTCATTTGACATATGTAATTAGCTGAAAACCTCCATTTTCGACGATTTTCACCTATTTTCTTCACTTTTCACAGCTGCTACTCCCTTTTCCTTGCTCATGTAATATGACATCATCTTCTATAACCTTAAAAATCCCGGAAAATCCTCTTGGAAACCTTAAATTCCATCACTACCACCATTACATATGTAAACTACACGCCTAACCCTTGTTTACCAACTTCGAAAAAGTACCTTTCTGCTAATAACCTCTGTTTCCCCTTATCAACCTTGAATATTAAAATTGTTCCTGTATAATAAACTGTTTTTCTTTCATATTCTAACCTTATAAAACCCATAACTTAATTATAAATAAGCTAAAAACCATTTTCCAACTTTTACACCTATATTTTCGAATTTTTCTTATCTTTTCTTTTTCTGTCTTTTTGTAATAACTTTGTAAGTAAACTATGTTGATCTTAATAATAATTTTGAAATAAGATGACATAATAATGAGCTAATAAGTATACATAAGCCTCTAAGAGCTTCAATTGATCTGAAAACCTGAATTTCGAATTCTCTGCTATATTGAAGTTTGCTAATAAACTGGTAAAGTAAAGATGATTAATTTTTTTGATTAATATCATAAATAGATCACCACAACGGATACGGATACGAAAAAGGATACAAACCAAGACACAAACTGAGACAAACTTGAAACCAACGAGAGAAACAATCAAATGAATGAGAGGGATTGGGAGTGGTAAGGAACATTAAAATAACCACAAATAGTTTGTATAACTAGGTCGATTAACAAACACGTAACAAATCCACACCGTCCACCATCTATCTACTAATCGTGAGGGCCAAACATTTCCCATATGTGATCCACAAGATCATCACGTAATTTTCGCTGAGCTTGGGGATCACGGAAGTTACGACCTTCCATGAAGCGCGCAAAGGCGCCTTCAGGACGAGGAAGTCGAGCAGGGGGAGGAGGCGGAGGAGGGTCGAATATGTGGACATCATCTGCCCCTCGAGGTTCGCCAGCCTGATCTGCTACGATCATGTTGTGTAATATAATACAACAGTTCATGATTAGTTCAAGAACTGCTGGCTGCCACATTCTACAAGGGCCCTTTATAATTTCAAAGCGAGCTTGCGACACTCCGAAGGTACGTTCAACGTCTTTCCGGACCGCTTCCTGAAGTTGCGAAAAGAGCTGTAACAAACTCAAGATCAGTTAATGGAATATACATAGATATGAACATTCAAGGAGATCTTACACTAGGTCTAGGATCTTGAGGGCTGCTGATGGTCTGGATGAGAGTTGCCCAGTTTGGGTAGATTCCATCCGCAAGATAATAAGGAGTTTTGTAAACGTTTCCATTCACAGTATACTCACAGGGCGGAGCATTTCCTAAGGCCAAGTCTTGGAACAAGTGAGACCGTTCCAAAACATTAATGTCATTCAGACTTCCGGGTAGTCCAAAGAAGGAGTGCCAAATGTGGAGATTGCGTGTAGCCACCACTTCGAGCACTAAAGTCGGCACTCCTTCTTTTCCACTATAGTGGCCTTTCAAGGCCTTCGGGCAGTTTTTCCACTCCCAGTGCATACAGTCCAGGGAGCCGAGCATTCCAGGGAACCCACGACTCGCATTATCTTCAAGAATTCTTTCAACATCCTCAGCGTTCGGTTTTCGTTGAAATTGGGACTTGAAGGCGACAATGACACCCATGCAGAATCTCTTGAGGGACTCAATAGCGGTTGATTCCCCAATACGTAAATATTCATCTTGAGCATCGGCCGAGGTGCCGTAAGCGAGTTGTTGGAGAGCAGCCGCACATTTCTGGAAAGGCGAGAGGCCAGGTTTTCCTTCAAATGATCACAGAGAGCTGATATAAACATCAAAGTTAAGAATAGAATGAAAGTATTTAACAAAACGTACCTAAAGCATCCGTTCTCTGAGTGAAGTAAGGATCAATACTGCCCAACGTTTTCGCAATGTGTACGAAGAGGCGACGACTCATTCGGAATCGCCTTTGAAACATCAGCTCACTATAGACCGGAGTGACGTCAAAGTAGTCCCTCATTAATCCGAGGTGTCCCATCACCGAGTCTCGAGGCAGATTAGGCGACCTTCCAGGATGAGAGCCGCCAGGTCCCCGAGGTATATGTGATACCTTGAGGTAGGCCTGGACTTCTGGGCTATAGGATGCAATAGCGGCGATAAATTGCCTTTGCAGGCCGGCGCATATGACGAATTGAGCTATGAAAGATGGAGCAATAATTCCTTCGCGGTTCATTTCAGCTGGAAAATGAATTATAATAACAAATTGAAAGATAATAGTATGTTGAGATAAAAGAATATGAGACAGAGGAAACAGGTAAATCAAAATGGACGGGAAATATTGGAAAGGGATTTGTCACTAACTACGCCTCTATTGTACCAGCAGTTGCGCTGTGATGTGATCTCGTATCACCTCGATCACAATCGATCACAATTGATGATCACAATCATTGATTGTGATTGATGTCAACTTATTATCAATTCGGAAGATATCTGGCATTTACGGCAGCCGCATGACCTTGGGTGGGGGCACCTCAGGTGCGCGTTGGAGGAAGTCAATTCTCAAAAACGAATACAGCCTGCTGTACTTCTTCAGCAGGCCCAATTCGGATGTGTATGAGTTTTACAGATACCGACCGCGTTGGAGATGCTCTTAGGTTTTTTGACCTGACCCTGTAAACGTAACATACAGCTTACGTATCGTTACGTTTACAAGGTGCCGTTGGAGATGCTCTCAGCATGGTCAAGTTTTGTCCTGTTTTGTCACTCAGTTGAGTTTAGGTGTCAATCAACAATTCTTTTTATAGATATGTATTGGGTCCTTTATTGTACGTGCTTCTCACCCCGAGTCCTGCGAGACACGGCGTGGGACTATGATGAGTTCAGCAGAAGTATAAAGCAGTGTCCCTCCATGGACCACCAGCTGGTATTACCTCCCGTCTAGATACCCCCACTAGCCCTTACTAGCCTCATCGAATAGTCTTTATCACCAACATGAACTATATCTTAGCACTTTTGGCTTTCTCTCAGTTCTGCTTCATTTTTGCTCAAGTCAACACAAATCATAGATCAGCGGTGCGATCCTTCGTGTTTGAGGAAGCTCACCACCCTACCGTTATTGAAAAAAGGCAGGGTAATGGTCAAGACCTCTCAGAACAAGATCGTGCTATGACCTGCCGAGTCAGCGACAAGTATCCAAAACAAACAGGCAAGGCGCGAAACTGCTTTCAGTCAGTCATTATTTCTGGCAGGCTAAGAAATTTCTAGTCGTTCATGTTCTTTTCAAACCGATAGACTTCTTTGTATTGATCGCTACTGATAGATATCATTTGTCAACCGCGTTCACACAGGGCTATTGCTCAACTGTATATTATCCAGCCTTCCCCACCCTGTGCCATTTGTGACACCTGTGCGGTAAGTTGAATGAAACAGACATCTGAAAAAATCATGGGTTCAACTTGCTCAAATGAATGTTATCTCAACAGGTCATGCCAATCACTCGCGAAATGGACCCCTTAGCGGGTATCAATGGGTATGTACACGCATCCGTAGCCAGTTTGCTTGATGTTATATCGATTTAGCATTCTTAACAAATGCATATACTTCACAGGCTACCACCTACATACCCGCAAGACGACATGAATGCAGCATACAACAATATGTTCAGCAATAGCGTGTTGGTTTCAACAGGAAAGAAGCAATGTCCAAAATACGAACTTCCAACCGGTGTGGTATGTCAGGATTCAGATTTGATTTGATAACGGTGTAACATTAATCCTTGGCTGATCTTGGATTGTCATCTATTACCAGACAATTGGAAACCTCCCCGGTCCCATGTTTGCAAACTATCTTCTGGGAATGAATGACGATCAGGGTGTCGGCTGTAAAGCTTGTAGCTCAGATCTCACTGAGGATGTCCGTGTGAATGGAGGTTGAGAACCTCAGCCTCTATCTTCTGATCACTGCTATGTTTCATCATCTATCGCTGCGTAGTCTTACTCCAACGGAAACGTCCTCAATGGTTTCCTGCAACCAGGGTCAAACTTTTCCTTTCTCCGAAGTTTTGTCTGGCTACCATTTGCTGAGTCATTGAAAGAAAGACTCGAATTATGTTAATTTTCTTTTCTCGCAATGATTTTTGAAATCCAAAGAGAGATTCATTCAGCTTAGAATTTGTTGACTCTTGATCTTGTATTGACTGTTTCGTTTTATCTGGCATGGGAACAATTACCAGAAGAGCTAGGTGAATTATTTCTGGTTATGACAAGAACATGAACAGGATTGGGATCATATTTGCCATCAAATAGGTGAGATTGATAACAGAAGACTACAAAGTTTGAAGGAATTAGGTGGGGAATTTTCAAGAATGAAAGTGGATCCTGTTTGGGTGTAAAAAACTAGTGGGACTTGGCTTATTGATATTTTGAACTATCTGCATATACTTTTTGAGGTTTTTGAATGTCCGTGATTTTGCCCAGATTTAGAAAACCTTGAGGGCTCATGCGGTATGTATAGATTTGTGTTGATTGCGTATCTTGAACATCGAAATCCTCAAGATCACAGTTGCAAGATTCAAAAAAAAAACGTCCAAAAAGTTAAAAGTATTGGGAGGTCTAATAATTTGGAAGCTTTCGCCAACTAGATCTTGGCCGCGTTCAAAATGTGTCTGAACTTTGCTACCTATGATAATGTACCCCGCTAGAAATCTTTGGATATGATATATCCATTCACAAGACATGAATAATATATTCTCACTCATCATATTATCTCAGTTCTTCTTTATCTGTGGTAGAGGGAACACGCATGGCAGTTCATCGACCCGGCCTCAAGGATTGAAAAAGCCCACCATTCGGATGTTCCTAACAGAAGAGGGGTTGAAGAGATAGGTGCAACACACTTACATACTACAGCGGAGAACTCAGATCTTACGGCTGATATACCCAAAGAGCAAACTGTGGTCTGTAATATCAGCATGAAGTATCAAAGACACGAAGGCAAGACGAGTCACTGCTTTAAGTTAGTCTCTGTGAAGCTAGAAACTTGATGGTTTTCGGCGTTCTTATTCCAAAGTGATCATTACTGATCAAGATCGTTTGTCAGCCACGTTTACACAGGGCTATAGCAGGTGCCCTACACTTTCCTAACTGGTTGTGTGTGTGATATTTCCGATTTAACTCGATCATAATGCTCAAGTTCAACTAATCTTCAGACATATTCAAAATTACAGATATGATAACCCTTTCCACTTTGGATACTTCTTCTGCATCCCGTATCCATGATCTCTTCGCAAATGGAGGTTGAAAATTTGAAGTTCCATCATGTGATTGCTGTTGTGTCTTTCATACGCGTCTACGTAGCCTGACCACGATGTAACCTCGACTGTAGTCAAGAATAATGAACCTATTTTTCCACCTTGACCAGTTTTCTTTCAAGGCGGTGGTGGTGGATCAGATTATTTAGGTCGGGTTTGCTCAGAGGTCGATTCGGATGGTTTCTATGCTCACATCGAGGTTTAAAATCTCCTCGGAGTTCAAGAATCATAGAAATGACTGAAATTCCAGATCACTCACAGTTAAGAAACCAGCTGCAGGACCATTCCAGCGTTGAACACCCTCCATCTCTTGATTCATCTCTTGACCATTGATCGTTCTATGGGATATCCCGAAAAATAATTGATGTATGACTCGAGAACCAAAGGAAGGGCTCATGAACTTCTTACCTTGCAAAAGTTTGAGCAGCCATTTTGCTCAATTTATCAGCACCAGCTTTCTTATCGTCCCTTTGTACTGACCTTTTCCCCATTCCATCTTTATCATAGCCGTTTCTAGATATTTGGCTTGCCTTCTTTTTTCCTCAGCTCGAAGTTGTTTTGTATCAATCTTTCAACCTGATGAACCACGATAACCCGTTTCTTCTCTTTGACTTTCTTTTACTTTTTGTTTCATTTGCTGTGATTTAAGATGAGCTTTAATTCAATCAACAGTTTGTAACCCTCCTGTGACTCCAGTTGTAACTTCAAAAAAAAAATGCGTCAGTTCGGTCTCACGTTATAATTTGATGATCTTTTGGAAGATGATCCTCATCTGGTCCATTCTCTTCTTCCACAACATCATTCATGTTCATATAAGCCCAGATGAAGTTTGACTCGTTAAATTACTCGTATCTTGATTTTCCACGGCTCTTTTGTGTTGAGCTTTCTGATGGAACAGATGATTAGCTTCGGCTTTCGGACCTGACATATATGCGGAAGCGAGGTAGGCTTTCAAGTCCATTGTTAACCTTTTAATAATTTATTAATTCTTGCACGTTTCCACAGATTTGTGGTTCAAGGTAAAAGAGACTTTCATTGTTAACCTTGATGTTAACGAACAAACCTTCCTCATCCCATGCTATGTATCAGCCTGTCTCTACTTCTAGGCTATGGCTTTGTGTTACTGTGATTTGTATGTAGCCTGATCAGCCATCACGTGATCCCTCAGCCAACGCGACCCAATTTAAATCTGAATTTAGATTCGAGCAGTTTACCACTTTACCAGTTTACCAATCAACATCGGTCATCATCACTTCTATGACTATAAACCACTTCGACCATATCTCTACTCACTTCACCTTCTGAAGTCATTTTGATCCCTCGAGATCCCCGTTCGGCTACATGGTAAGTAGAGTGTTTCGACCTCAAAAAGATACAACGACCCTTGATGATGACCCTTGTTTCTCCTTTGTTCGATCTATGTTGTCTTGAATTGTTTTTATCTTTTTCAAGCAGTCTTATCATGGTGCCTGAGAGGGTGATCGATGCACATCGCACCATCCCCGATTTTGCTTCGAGGTACGCGTTTCGAATGTCCATTGAATCCTGATCAATTATAACTTGTCTGATTCAACGCCTCTACTCTCCACTCGATCAACTGCCTGGTCCTTGAAAACGACAGCCTAGAACGAGAGCTCTATCCGAACTGAGACGCACGCCACACCCACACATTGCTCGAGCACACATCCGGACTAAAGAACGGTTCCATTCCCAGAGTTTCGCTGATTTGGCTGCATGTCGTATAGTGGATGACGGAATTGGTCAATCTGAAACTGATCAGCTCCTGACGCTTCGAACTGGTTCGATGACTGCAAAATTCTGCATCTAACCCTAAGTTCTTGCGACCCGAATCTGATTTCAGTTGTTGGCCAAATCGATCGTGTTGAATGATTCAGTTCTTTCTTCACCTCTTTTCTTGGACCTGTAAGCTTGAATGAGGCTTTGTCGGTTTCTTGCATCGGCATTTTCATGGATTCATCTGGTACAGGAAGACGAACAAAGGTTCATTGCTTGGTCATGCCTGACATCTCTATGCTTTCGATTATCCTTCTTTTGATTGTGATTTGCTGTGGGAAACCAGTGATTTTGAATCATATGATTGATCAAAGGGTCTATATCCCGCTATGGCTAGCTTAAGACTAGGACCGACTCTTGCTAAATTGTTTTCACGCTGGGCTGGTCTTGATATATATCCTCGCTCGACAATGTGCTTTCATCATCTATCAGTGTTCATTCGATATTTCAAGAGTCCCGAGTAGATAGTGGCAACATAAGTGCTGATGTGAAACAGATTCCAATAAGCTCGCTTTCTGGGAATAAGACTGTGTGTCTTCTTTCTACATCCTTTGCTTGATCTGTTTATTCATGGTTCACATCTACTTCATGAGACTATCGATGATCTCGGCTCAAGCACATGGAACACGCGTGCTCACAGGTGGCATGTTTGAGGTGTTAGAGATGTTGGTTGATCCGAACATCAGACCCTCAGTTGTCATTATCTTATAACCTTGCGCGGAGTCGGAATGATGAGTCCGTTTCTAAGGAGACGCTGTCGATGCCATTGATCATATGTATATGATTGAAACTCTGTGGGATTACTACGACAGGTGACTAAGTCAAAGAAGGTGAAAGAGAGCATGAGATAAAGGTCACTAGCCCATACTTTTTCCTTCTTCTTCCTGTTTGGGAATCAATCGGATGAATCTATGCAAAACTGCTATGAAGGCTTTCTACCAGCCTTTTTTTTGTTTTTTGTGTCCACTTTTTGTCTTTCTTGATCATAAAGATCATAAAAGTGGATTTAGAACCCGTTTCTTCTTTGAAGGATGTGTGTCTCTGTCTCTATGCATGTGCGGTGCTACGATCGAAGGGAGGATACGGTTTGGTTTGTTGGTCTTGGGGCTCGCTGATATGATGATTACAATCGTAAGGTCGTTCTTTTTCTTTCTGGCGATTCTGTTACATTTACGCATGTAAACCCGGATTAATAAATGTCTTTTTCCCTGGTTCTTTCAGGTTCCTTGATAAATCATTTGAAGTTTATATTCGGATTTAGATCCTATCATTGGAATATTTCTCATCTTTCTCATTCACGCATCATGACGAAAAACTCGCTGGGATCACCAAAGAAGTTATGCGCATAAGCCATCAACTGATTATGGGAAATCAAAACTACAAGAAACTGATGATCATCATGACGACGAAAGTGAAAATCAATACTAGATAAATGTTGATGAAAACAAAATGACAGGAGGATGAAGTCCCTTAGGGGAATGATTTCAGAGTTACGTTGCTCGTTCCTGAGTGTTTTGGTTCTGAAAACGTTTTTTTGGTATTGATTTGAACGATTAGTTTGATTGAGATCTTGGGATTATTGGAAAGTTATTTTCAATGGGGTCTTGTATGTGAGGAGTTGTTACATCTGTTTTTAGATGTTTCTTATACTCTCCGAACGCATTTTGTAAACTTGTTTTTTTGTTTTATTTTGGATTTTCATATGAAGCTAAATTCAATTTTAGTGATATTTCTGTTATATTGTGATGCGGGAACCCTTGTCGATTCTGCATTCTTGGTAAATCGGTATTCTTTTTCTAAGGTGATGAAGTAAGCTCAAATCACAGCATCTGGGCAACGTGGTAGATTTTGATCGAATTGTATCTTCACGCAGGAATAGTATTCCAGCTTGTGGCCATCAGGTAGTGACACAGTTAAGGTTTGGATTGTTTTCAGATATTATTTGACCTGAAGACCGAATCTCGGGTTCTAACTTCTCACAACTGCTGTGGACTCGTTCAAATATATTCCAAAGAATAAAACTGAGGGCTGACCAATTGGGTTGTGAGATTTCTTGGACTTATGACTCAGTGAGTTCTTCCGGAAATTGAAAGTGTTTTTCATTCTTTTTTAAACTCACTCACTTTTGAGTTGGTACACATGAAGTTTATATTTTTGGTGTATCACGTGTCGATGAATCCAGGAAAAATTTCAATGAGGCAGGAACTGAAAAACCTTTGTGCTAAGGTATTCATCAAATCAGGCCTGGCTTGGTAAAAAACATTTGTTGATTTTTCTCAAGTTTCATTTGACACTGAGGGGTAGGGGTAAGGATACAGAATTCATAGAGATTTAATCAGAGTTTTGGGAGAACCTAATAGGTGGATCACTATCTGGAGAGCAATAGAAGAATGTGATGAATTTTGAAGGACTTTTCTGTGGTGGGGTGCTCCAGGAAAGGCTCAGCAAGATCCGACCCGTTCGCCGCTCCCGTGCGGATCTTATCTGTGGCTTCAATCTACTCGGGGCTGTTCGCCGCGTCTCACCGAATCCTCTTGAAAACCATCGCAAACTTTCTCTGACATCATTCTTCAGCAACTTCAATCAAAACTATCTCCTAAGGATTTTCTCGATTTAATACGTGGCTATATTGGTGAATGTCAGGACGCTTACCTGTGGGAAGAGCAGTGGCTGCCCTCGCTGTCTGTAGGTTTAACTCCTTAAAAACCTGATCCTGTCACGTTTTTGTGGAGCCTGACATGAGCGACGATTGAATAAAGTTAGTGCACTGGGATACGGCGTGATGAGGGGTAAGCTCTTGAAACAAGACTGATTCAATGGAGGTTGAAAAGGAACAATTGTTGATGTCCATGATTTATGGGTGTAGCCGTGACTCCTTCGGATGGTGAGGATCGTTATCGGATGTCTTGCCTTTGAAGATCCAAACTGACGCAATCGTTTCTGCCATACTAGAGGAATTTTACAATGTAAGGAATCTATCAGTCTTTTGGAAGCGATCCCGCGAATCAGGCAACATCTCACAACATTTATGCTATTTTACGTGTGGTGTGGTGTTTTATGATAGGCTCTCGCGCCTGACTTGAAACGCAAAGTCGATGAACGAAGAGCACAGAATGTTGATAGAGAACGACTCTCAAAACTTCAGGTATGTGAAATCTGGGTGTTGCTTGACTGGATTCTTGTTGACCACGGCTCGGTCTCGTTGGAAAAATATTTAAGGCAGCCGCAGAGAATGATACAATTATTCGACGGACTGATCTTGGAAAATAGTTAGCG
The DNA here is from genome assembly GCF_000204055.1 of Melampsora larici-populina 98AG31. Lineage (NCBI taxonomy): Eukaryota > Fungi > Basidiomycota > Pucciniomycetes > Pucciniales > Melampsoraceae > Melampsora > Melampsora laricis-populina. Next base: position 105,512 of record NW_006768772.1, read on the forward strand.
GTAGGTTTTACAACGATATATACGACTGTTTTCAACTTCGGTTTCTTGACACCTTGTGTCAAATCGAATATTATCAAAATATAGCATCTGATAGTTGACATACTCGATTACAGAGCCTTGACTCTGCGCTTCAAAGCCCGATAAATCGCAAGCCTATCGGAGGTGATCATGAGCCTCACAATAAGATAAGAAAGAAGTGTCTCGATGATTTGTCAGGCATCTACGATGGACATGCACCACCTAGTCGAGATGAGGCTATGTTGCACCCGGAAACACAATCTTGTATATCTTATCAGCACTGAAGAGCGAAAAGTGCTTTGACAACAAAGGGGAACCGCTGGTCTTAAACATTCGAGGTGCCAATGCGCCCAACGTCAAAGCATAAACTATCACTTGTTTCTCTTGCGATCCAATGGATTACAATTATACGATATGAAATTGAATCCTTTCTGATCAATCTTCAAGGATACAAGAGCTTGAGACCAACGTTACGTAGAGAGAGATCAAGAATGGTAACCACTTTGTGGATTGTACTTCACTTTTTCTGATTGTTTCTGGTTCATCATCTAGTTCCCACAAATGGGTGCCGAGTGAATCTCTGTAATACAAAAAGCACCACGCACAGACAGTCCTTTCTTGAGTCTCTCCCCCAGGCGGTGATACTGTTAGGCATAGGAAGTCTGATATCCCTTTCTGAGACTAAGGGGGTGCTGGCATTTCACCAAAGTCTAACAAAGAAACTGGATTTTTTTCATTTTTTAAACAAACCACCCTGTGTGTGCATGTCAATGTGCCATAGTAAAATGGCCGCTGTGAAGTTGTAAGGGTCTCAAAATCATTAGGGGGTTTCCAGTTGAAGGTTTTCACATATTTTTATGCTACAATAACTTGCCCATTGTTGTAAACATGCGTAAATTTTCTAGAGGGACACCTTTCTACCTGCAAGGTGTCCCAAATCAAAAATATGTGGGATTCACAGAGATTTTTCTTACAAAAAACTTGCCCGGACTTATAAAAAATATGCAAAAAAATGCAAACTTGAAACACCCTATCGTAGTCTCCTGAAATCATCATGAACAGTGATCTCTTTGAAAGTATTTACTTTTCAAGAAAATTTTATGACTGTCTCATCCCCAAAGTTGTTGACAAAGCTCATTTGATTTACACATGGGGACTTGCAATGAGTGGAAACCACAAATACCAGGGGGCTCTGACCAAATCTCGGGACCAAGCTACATTTCAATCATCCTATGGCAACTTAATAAACCAATTCCTTGATACAGATCCGGTTGCCACTCTTCTCATGTCAGTAACTTGCACACCAAAAGCTTTTCATCATATTCTCTCCAGCCTCAAGACAAACAAAGATGACATTGATCATGGAGAGATCACTAGACCTGAGATATGATTCATTTGATTGACCTTTTCTCACAGAAAGAACTCTGGGAAAGACCTCTCAAAGTTCTTCCCAAGGAAAGCTGATGTACCAGGATGTACCCAACTCTGAGGTATCTCCCATATTGGTCTACTGTCACACTCAATACGGAACTTTCTTGGCTCTAGATGACATCAAAAAGGCATGTGGTAATCTGGATGATAGTGGTAATTGCATGATCACTTTTTTACGTTACTACCAATACAACACTGGAACTCAAGGAAAAAGTACACAAGCAAAAAAGTTTACAGAGAGACCATATTCCTGGCATGACTTGACACTTGGGATGGTTCAAGATTGGTCTTGAGTATGGCATGTGATTTTGATAGGCAAAGCCACTTCAAATGAGTTTTTGCATATGGCTGGTTGCGCTGGAAGAGGAGGAAGAGTAGCAGTCACATTCTTGTGGACACAGCCACTTCAATGGAGGCTTATTTGACACAGATATCTTAAACCCTTTGATCAAATCCAAGATTATTGGATGCATGCATGCATGTAATAGCAATCACCCCAGTGTGAGGGTTGTTTTGAGTGTTAATTTTGATTTTTCTCAATGTCCAACACATTATCAAATGCTTGTACCAACGCTGCCACAATTACTTTACCAGTATCGGTATCGTAACGGTATCTTAGTTTTTTTTTAGTATTGTATTGTCAGTATCAGTATCGCAGCCACAATACGTTACTGCCCGATCCTCCTGGCAGTATTGTGTATGGTGTTACTTTACTGAGTATTGTATTGTACCCCAAGTACGATACCGCAATGGGCCCAGGGAAGTATTGAGTATACAATCTCTGGTGTTTTTGTGTCTGGGAGTGCGATACTACGATACAGTATCAGTATCTGATCGGTATCATGACAAGATACGCTACTAGGTAATGGGCGGCACAGTATCGCCATTGCAATACTTTACTGAGTATCGTATTGTGGGTACATGTACGTTACTGAGGCTTGGATTCCTGAGTATCGTAGACCCGTTACTTTACTGAGTATTGTCGATACAATACCAGTATCGTATTTGTGGCAGTGTTGCTTGTACTTGATACAAATATCAATCTCACACCAGGTACCTTTGGTAGGCAGAGATAAAATTTGGAGTTTGGGTTTTGAATTCCAAAACAGGCCTGTTCAAAGCTCCCCATACAGGCTGTGGTAGTAGCAAGCTGCAAATGAGCAGGAAGGAATAACCACCCAGAATATCCCAGATAGGGGGGGTATGTGTAGAACATACTGGAAATTATAGAGTGGCCAGGTTGTGGTGATCAGTGAGGAAAGCAATAAATGGCAAAAAAACACCTCATGAGACAAAAGACTTTGAGTACTCACACCAAAAATCAACAAATAGCTTTAAGTCCCTTGCTCAATGTCTTCTGTGGAGCAAAGGATTTTGTTGGGTCTATAAAAGGAGGGGTTTTGAATATTGATGTGTGGGGTATCAATGCCCAACTGCCAGCATACCCTGTGGTATTGATATAATTATCTTCTTTCATTTCTTTCATTTCTCTTAGACATAAGTGTTAATTATCAGTATGATGTGATGTTGTCTTTTGACTTATTTTAATCTATTTATTTCCTTAAGTGCACCATGGTTTTACAAGATCCCCACTATATAAGAATTTATCTCTTCACTAGAGTTTCTTTTCTTCATCCATTCTTATCTGTGGGTGTTTCTTGTACCATCAGGCACTTTCTTTGCTCATCACTTGTGTCCTCATGTCTAGTACTGAGTACTCTCATGCTTTACAAAGCTCATACTTTTATATGTGGGTGCACCTGTAGGTCAGTGATCTCTGGTGACCTGAATGCACTGGTGCCTGAATGTGGGGTATGTTAGGACCCCGGAATGCCCCTATAAAGGGTAGTGATCTAAATAAGTCCCTTTTTGACTTCTGCGGAGTTAAAATTTATGGGATTATACACAGCTCGCTTGGATTCTGCCCATTTCTGCCTTCTGTTATCATTGGTTTTTGTGATCCATGCCAGTCTTTGACAGTCTCAAGGAAGTCCAAGGAAAACTTAAGACCCTCTTAAAGGTATGGGTGAAGCCAGGAACAGACTTAGCCATTTGGCAGAGGTGGGGATCCGCGGAAGTCAAAAAGGGACTTTTTCAGATCACTACCCTTTATAGGGGCATTCCGGGGTCCTGGTATATTATACTTCATGTCTCCTTACCCTGCCAAATTGCTGAAATTTTGATTCCTGTTGGACTGAATCCAAACAAAAAAGCGTGAATCTTAGTATAGGTGAAAGAAAATCAAGCAACAAATCTTGTAATAAGATTTTGTACAGATACAGTCAGATCAAAGATTATTCATTACCTGAATCCAAAAAAAAACATACAATTTAGTATAGGTAAAATGAAACTAAAGCAACAAATCTTATAATAAGATTTTGTAAAGATACAAACCAGTTCAACTGATGTTTAAGATCAGGTTATAAATAGAAAAACAACATGGATTGACACAAAATGATGTCATATGATCAATGACATAACAATCTCTATTGAGCTACGTAATGTGATGTTGATAGATGAGAAATACAAAAAGAGACAATATCAATATAAATTAAGAAGCAACTCACTTTACGTTGATCACCCTAAAGAAATACTAGACTTTTGAAGCAACAACCGGACAATAAATTTAACAATTCCCCCTAATTATAATGAAGGAAAGTAATTTAAAAAAACTTACATGCACACTGATTGTGATAACCTCATCTTGGGCCACCATACACTACTTGGGGCTGACCCAAAGAGGAATGTTGCACATATCATATTGATTTGCATGCTACACCCCAATCTAGAGCCTCTCACTTTGGAACTGACCATAACCTAAGCTCCATTGTGAACTATTCTCAGCCGTTTCAGGTGACCCCACAAAATCCTGTTGCATGCCTCACACCTCATTGGCCAAATATGAACTAGATTTCCCGTTGTTGAGTTTGTGAGAATATCAAGAATCAAGTGACTCATATGGTTTCAATTCTGTTCTTTTAGGAAAGTTCTTGCTAAGAGCATCCACAGCCATGCCATAAATTTGTATCATATGGTGGGTTGCATGGATTGTTTAGGGAAGTGATTGCAGTATGAAATTTGAACAATGTACAGCAATGTTTCCCTACAGTATGGCATGTAGCATAAATGGGGAGGTTTGTTATGGGTAAGTTGATCATCAAGGAAGATGGTTTGCACAGAGTCTGGTCATACAAGTGGGAGTTTATGAGAGAAGCAAGGTACAGATTAATTTAGGAAGTGAGCCAAAATAGCACAAATTCCTTCTATTTTGGCTGGCACAGAGAAAATTCCCTTAGTAAGTCATGAATCAAAATTTCAAAGGGGGGGTTACAATTTAATTTATGTCATCTCATCTAAAGTAATCAAATTGTTGGAATCATACGGGAGACTCTTTAATAAAAGCTGAACAAATGACACTGGTGGGGTGAGACTTGAAGTTGATGCTCTGAATGATGCTGCATGAAGCAAAAAAGATATGCAGAAAATTGAGAATCATTACCAAAATGATATCATGAGTCCTTTGCTGGACATATCATCTTTGGTTTTCCTCATCAAGTAAAGTCAATTTGAACCAAAGGATCACCTTTTTGAACATCTTTCCCTCTGAATAATGTGTGCTTAATACTCAATTCTCTTGCATTCTTGGCGCCTTCTTACCCCAAGAAAGGCTGTTGAGTGGGTTCAGGTCTCCACGGCTGCATGGCATTTTGTGGAACCCACTGATCAGTAATCTATGCAACATTTAACCCAATCTACAAAGATTCTGTTGAAGTTTACAACTTACATAAATTATACAGACAGGGAAGAGCTCGAGGCAGTTGTCTGCTTGTAATGCATCAATCACATACATGGCTTGGAACAAGGATGATAGCTTCAGGATCTCGCTTGTGTGCCTTACACAGGGATCACCCTACAGGCTACGCCTTTGTAACAGAAAGGTCGCAATTCTGGATCAAGACCTTTGACATCGTCATTGCGCCGAATATTTGAATGAGATGTCTGAATCTTACATACAGTCATTTAAGAAAAGCTTGCCCTAAATTGCCCGCAAAACTCGAGCGAATTGGCGGGGAATTTGGGGCAAGCTTTTCTTAAATGACTGTATCTAGCTTCACTTATTTCAAATGAGTAATCGTGCGTATACATTCATGTGTGTATCCCTTCATACCGTATCACAAGGACATGTTTTACAGTAGAGGTATGGTATCGATCGTTTAACCTTAAGTACATTGTGTAAGGCAATATCAGGATTGAGGATAGATTTTGAGGATGAGAGCGCAGATACAAAGTGGGTGGCACAAGGACAGACACCACAAAGTCTCTCTACCTTGATGAGCTTCCGATTCGAGATGCAGAGTTCAGGTCGGTGGGTGGTGTTATCGTGTCTTTGAAATTGAGGCATGTATGGGTACATTTTCATGTTGTTAGACAGGTTTGAGTTATGTTAGGTTCAGCTTGGTGATGGTTGTTTAAACCTAACTACCGCTCCAGGTGGGGTATTGCAAAGTATACGTCGGACTGAACTGGCTCTGCGCGTGCTGCACGACTACCTCAAGACTCAACTTCCGACTAACTCACCTCAAGCGACCCCGACACAGTCTCCGAGATGGCGAGTCTTCTCCCCTCAACTCTCTTTTTCGAACGTTCTTGCGTAGCAAAGAAACGGGGCCTGCCCAGAGAGCTGCGATGGAGATAGGCGTGCTGTTGTTGGTATTCCTTTCAGGGTACCCAACAAAGCCATCCACTAGTAGTGCTCAGTCGCCTACTATGTCTCAAGGCTTGCCTTGTCGGCCTCAACCTTGAACCTGCTTCATTGGACATGCTGCTTGCGCTCGGATTCTTCAGCGACCAATCCGTGATGCCTGACTCATGATCAACGAAGCGGCTCGGTGGCCTATTCTTCGCTCAGCTCTCATCAGCCTGCGGCCCCTGTTTTGCACGCTACGGTGTTGTCGGCCATCACATTATGGTATTCTAACCGTTATCTTTTCGACGAATCCACAGGGTATCGACATCGCACACCACCATGTCAGAAAGGGGCACCGAACAGCCCCGCGATCCGAGGATCCCTACCTCATGCTCCTTGTCAAGGTTGGCGCTATTCTTCCTTTTGTGGAGTTGTTCAGGACTGACGTGTTATTCTTAGCTTTACCGCTTCTTGGCCCGCCGAACCGAAGGTACCTTCAACAAAGTTGTCCTTCGAAGACTTTACATGAGCAAAATGCACCGACCCCCAATGTCAATTTCACGTATCGCTACCTCCATCAAGGATACTCGTAAGCGGTCACTCAGTTTAGCAACTGATATTCTTCAAAAGAAGTCCTGACCACTCGCTTGATTTTCCCTTTTCTAGCCGAAAAGACTGTCGCTCTCGTTGGTACCGTCACTGATGATGTCCGTTTCCTCGAAGTCCCCAAGCTATCCATTGCTGCCCTCCGTTTCACCACCACTGCTCGCGCTCGAATCCTTGCCGCTGGTGGAGAATGCCTTACCTTTGATCAATTGGCACTCCGATACCCCACCGGCTCTAATGTTGTCTTGCTCCGAGGAAAGAAGAACGCCCGTGAGGCCAACCGCCATTTCGGTCATGGTCCACACAAGAACAAGCGACCATATGTCTTGTCCAAGGGACGCAAGTTCGGTCAGTTGCAATACTATAGACAGTTGCCACTTGCTCATTCGCCACTAACGTTTTCCTCTATCAATCCGTCTTTCAGAAAAGGGTCGTGGTCGTCGTCAATCTCGTGGTTTCAAGGTCTAAGCTTCTTATCCTGGTTTTTCCTCGAGGGAAACTTCGTCCCGTGCTATGTCACTACTTCTCCATATGGCTATGCAATTGTTCATGTCTCATTGTCACAGCCTGCATGCCCTGTCCGGCTCCCAATACAAACGAGAGCTCGCCAAATGAACGGACGTCATACTATATCCATGTCGTGTGCCTTCTGTGAACACACGGTCTATCCTGTTCACATCCCTCATAGAGTCTTGTTGCCCATTGCACTGAGCTACTTGTCATCCCCTGTAAGAACCACGCGACCTTCAGCCCGTTGACTGCATCACAGTCAAGCGCATGGCGGCCGTTCATCAGATTTTGAGCGCCTGTTCTTCAGACTGTTCGTACTTTGCGTCAAAGGGGCCTGTGTCCGCCACATCACTGTTAGAAAGTATGTACGACAAGTGCCCTGTGTGGTTGCACAAATGTGGCTTTCTTGCCCATTCAGATTCAAGTCCCCGTCTATACCCTGAAGTCTTCAACACTCTACGTACACCACCATTTTCTCTTGATGATGAAAGTCAAATATACAACACACCGCTCTTTGTTGGAATGATATTCAACCCAATTCCTTGTTCCCAAGGGCCTTCTTTATGCAGTACAAAATGACAAACTTTTGTTTTTAACCCCTTGAATCCAGATAGGGTCAAAGACATGTAGAAAAGGATTAGTCTATCAGCTATTGATTATTGGACTGTTAAATTTGTCGCACGGCGCGCGCGCCTTCTCAGGCGCGATTCTTTTCGGACAACCAGCCGCCTCGGGCGCATGGACTATTCAAACGCTAGCGCACCACCAGATTATCGAATCCCAGCATAGGTTCTGGCAAACGTTTCGTCTAATTCAGATATGTAAGTAGAAAGTGAATCAGTCCCAATAAGCATTGTTCAAATTCTTCGTTTCAAGATCCTCTTTTGCAGTGAGTATATCTGACTCGAAGTTTCGTGCCTGTTGTAAGTGCGCTAGGCATTCCGAGGCCTGCTCATGCTCGGATGAACATGTACTTTGCAGGCCAAGCTTGTTCAATTCGCGTTGATAAACAGTACTGGTTGTATGAGTATATGTAAGGGTAATGAAGCCTCGATGTCAATGGCTGACATCGTTGTCGGTCTCTCTGCACGATGCCTTCTGTCCGTTGCAACGTAGAATCAGATACTTCATGGACAATCAGCATCCTACTCGGGTGTCCTGACAGGTTGGCAACCTCGATTTATCTGGATCGGTATTACAATTAACACTTTAATCAGGTGCTCGACTTTTTACCAATTAAAGTGGCGTCCATCCACCCTTTATCTCACTTGCACGCTCGCGACAGGCTCGTTCGATCGCATTGAGATCCATAGGCATCGACCCGTTTTCGATAATCGATTGACTGAATTCGCTTTGCATGAGTGGTTGCGAAATGCGAGAATAATGGCAGTATTTTGTTCCAACATTCTATCCAACACTCAGTGCAACGGCTTGACGAAGAGTGCGATCATTACGACGTTGGTCTTTGGCTTATTACATGGGATCATAGGATTTGGACTTGGTGCATATCTGTGGAAACGAAAGTGAGGCGCAAGTTCACATCCCCAGTGCTTGCTTCAACTCACCAAATGTTGCTTCTCTCGATACACTTTTTGCGATTTTCGACAGACGCAAGCAGAGCGTTGGATGGGTATTAGTCTTAACGGGAGTCTTATTTTCCCTGACGGTGGTCACCGGGACGGCCAGTAGGTTCAACCCCGGAGACCTTGATCGGTTTACATCGGTAGAAAAGTTCACAGGTCAGCATTACTATCAGCTCTTGTTGAGATAAGAACTAACATGGGAACTCTTTGCACCTCTAACACATCGCCAATATATATTCGGGTCTGAACAATCAGCTGCGCTGGGCGTGTTGTCATCTCTTTCTTTCTTCGGCTTCCACACATGGTCAAATGTCATTTTAAACGCACTTTCCCTCAAGATAGCTCGTCTGGTTGTCCCCTCTACTCTCATCGCTATTGCCACTACAGCCATAGTTTTCGACATCCTCGCCTTTGTGAAAGTAGAATACGAATTATCTGGAACTGGATTCCGTGTTGGCGCCCGTGACGAGTCAACTTTTAACGTTTACACCACTGTATCAGTAGCTCTATCGCTTTGCTTCCTCGCGGTCATTGTTCTGAACAATCTCCTTCTTCGCCGTATTTCAATTGCATCTATTTCAGAATCGGGTCAAGATGGTACAAAGGCAAAAGGGGAGCCTACATCACCCCCAAACCAACGTCTTCCTACTAGGTGGCTTCAGACAGCAACCAGTCTATCTCTCGTGAGGACCGCTATCGCTTTATTGAAGGTGAATACCGTGGTAGCACGTGAGGTGATTGGCTTGGGCGGGTACTGCGCGTACGTCTTTGTGATCGTACAATGGTAAGCGAGCGAGATATGCGCCTCTTCACTGTCCCGCAGGTACCCACTGAACTCGTTTTTATTTCAGGACCTGGGCACAAGTAGAGGAAAGAAAAGAACATAACCAATTCTTCACCCGCCTGCGTCAGAATTCTCAGTTCACCCTTTCTGATTCGTCCGAAAAATCAGTATCCAAGGAGGTTGGAATGACCCGAACTCGTTCCAACACCGAGACCTCTGTGAATAAAAGTCCTTTGAAAAAGCCTCCTCCTGCGTACGACGGGCCACATACAGGGCCATATTCCCCGTCCTCCACAGAACATTTATTGGACCGGAAAGTTCCAGAAAGACGCTTTCGCCGCCTCAGCTTCGATACCGGTCTATCATTTGCTTCCTTGGGACCAGAAGACTCGGCATCAACGGCTGCATTCTTACCACGACCACCACCTAAACCAATCCATCTTCGCGAGAGAACACCACTCGGACCCAATGGTAGTGTGATTGCGCCTCTACGGGAATCACTTCTGATGAAATTTCAACATCAAAGATAGAAGAAAGCCTACATCAAGGCGTTCGGCTTCTTTATACTTTCCAATCATCACCATCCATCAAGCCCTAAGAGACTCATCTGGATATGATTATAAACAGAAACCTGTTACTGTGACGATCATCGTTACGTACCCACTCATCATCCGCCCGATCTGAAGGCAGGGCGACTTATCCTCGGTGAAGCTAGGTCGCCTTGGAATGATTTGGTATTGAGGTAAAATAGAGTCCACTACTGATCATATCCACGGGGACTGGCCGGTGGCTGTAAAATGGTGAATTTCTGGAAGATTTAAGCCCATAATTGTATGTATGTATATCCACAGGTGGAAATGAAATAAAAAACTGCATCATCTTGAAGGTACTCGGCGACGTGCATTATCTCAGAGCTCCTGATATAAACAAGAGACAAAGCTCAAAAATTATGTTGACTGACTGTACCCAAGTCAAGTCTAAGGTGAACAAGGCTTTTTTGTCCTTCCGATCCCGTTTTGCCTTGCTGTCGGCTACATCGGTGGGCCTTTCCACACTTTGTGGCTACAGTCTCAAAGGCTCCAGTATTTTAGCTGCGACATACCGTTTTTTTCTTTGACTGTCAAATGCATTGATAGCCCACAAATCCTTATACCCTGAAGCCCCTAGATCAAAGTTTAAGTTCATAAAGACAAGATACCCAACCTATCATCTTGTCACATATTGGTCCCCAGCAATCAAAAACCAGTCCCAATCCAAGATGCATAAAGCTTGTGACTTTGACGCAGGAGAAGCTACTCTCACCTGGCCATTGTAGACTGTTGTTACAAGGAACATACAATTTTAGACTACTTGGTGTTGATGTTTCTCTGCACCAAGAGTGGGTGAATCACAGGAACAATTAAGGAATTGTTTGATGTGATTTTCAACTTTCTACTCTATCTTTGAGTGATTTTCATATCTTTATCGTCACATGAGAATCATCAATCTGATAACTAGGATCCTTGGAGCACTTTTGGACAAATTCGAATCCGATGATCACTTAATTGGGCCCCTTGCTTTTTTGTAAACAGTCTAAGTCGGCAAGGTGAACGAGATATAAAATGTGGTTATATCCCACATTCAAGGCTTGTGACCTGGAGAAATCATCGGCCTCCAGAAAGTATCAAGTATATGTAGCAAGTTCTTGCATGTAAATGTGTTGAATGGTGGCGAAGAATCAGATTGAGACTGACGATTGGCCAAAGGAGGTCAAAAGCTGATCAAGTGCCTCAAACATTCTGATTCTGTGTATTTGCGCACTCAGTCTCTAGATTCAAACCATCAGAGAGGCATCTGGCACCCGATTTGACATTTATGGTCTTTGGCTCCTGCCAGATGTAATCAGTTTTCAATGATTAGAAATACTAAAAATCGACAAAAAGCGCTTGCGCACGGAAGAGACCTCTCATTTCTAAGCAACAATGGGATCTCAAATTGTTAGGCCTTTCTGCCTACCGGAAAACGAACCTATAACATAGCCTCTTCTTGTCACCAAAATGCCGACAAAGGTGTGATATATAATCTAGATCAGTCATGGGTAACGAACTTGCAGACAAGAGTGAGATCTGGTTGGGCCAGACCAGACGTATATCCAGTGCGAGGAACAAGAAAAATGTCACAGCTGTTCTCTCTGTAGTCTGAGGGGGCGCAAGGAGATAGGCCGAGTAACCTATAGACGTGGGGCGGTGATATGCAAAGAAAACGCCCCATCGACGTCACGCTCAAGTTGAAAGGCGATCTCCAATTTCGTTCAGGGTAATGATGGTTGAGCTCTGGTAAGTGGGATTGTCCAATATCAGTCGGATCGTGCTCATGTCCAGTTCCGGCGCAATTTACATATGGGTCTCCATCCTTTTTGGACAAAGGACCCTTACGGTGGGATCACACGTTTGACAAGTTTGCCTGGGGATGCGTTTCAATGTCCTTCTCCATAGTATGCGACAGGAGACGACGATGCTAACGCAGACCGGTTGGTCATAATTGCATGGTTGACGATACCATGTGTGAATACAACATGAAGGTATGGCTTGCACAGAAGCTATGACATCAGGAATATTTCATCACGGATTATCAAAATGTTTTAAAACCAGAACCAGTCAACGCTGCGGGTTGCATTTCTAACTTGGTCCCAACATAACACCGCCACCAATTCATTTGTAGATTAAAATCACCTGGTTATCCAGCAGTTCAAAAAGTTTCCTCTGCCTCCCGGTATCCAGGAATCACAATACTTTAACTCAACGTCACTACTATCATTTCTGTTATCCATCCACTTACGAACCACCCCATATTAAAACCTTTTCGACCACGAAACAAAAGCCTTCACATTCCATATCCCTTACTTTCTCCTATCTGTCTTCAGTTCTTCTCCCTTTTGTTCTCAAACAATGGCATATCAACAGCAAGACAATACACCCCTTCCTCAAGGCTGGGTCAAAGAATGGGACGCGAATCACAATACGTGGTACTTTGTGTTAGTCGCAACATCCCCATCACGTTCAGAGACGATATCAGTAATGATCCCCTGAATTCATCTCTCTTGCAGCGATACCCGTCAAACCCCACCCTTCATAACTTGGAACGATCCCCGTCAAAGCGCCACTGGTGGTGCGGCTGCCGGCGGTGACCGCGGTCTTATGAGTTCACTCGGCAACATGATATCCGGCAAACCCTCTCAAACCTCAAGCTCAAATCAATACGGCAATCCTTACCCACCTCCACATCACGGTAACGGCCCACCACCGAATCAGGCTTATGGAGGCCAATCTAACTCTTACTATAATCAAGCCCCTCAACAAAGCAGCTACCAACCTCCAGCCGCACCCCAAGCTTCTTCCGGTGGACTAGGAGGCCTTATGTCCAAGATCCCTGGCGGGTTCGGCGGCAGTTCCTCGTCTGGACCGCCGCCGCCTGCTGCTGGTGGCGGTAAAACAAATCCTCTTTTAGCCGCAGCAGGGGGAGCCGGAGCTGCTGCCTTGGCTATGAAGATATTTGGAGGCCACCACGGATCTAGCCATCACGGATCCAGCCACCATGGATCTAGCCACCATGGATCCGGGCATCATGGTCACCATGGACCTCTTGCACTTCTCGGACATCATGAACATCATCATGGACATCATCATGGACATCATGAACATCATGGACATCACGGACATCATGGACATCACGGACATCATGGGCACCACGGTACGCTCTTTTTGTTTCCCCATCATCACGGAGAGCGTGGCTTGTTCTATCATGAGACGCATCATCATCTTCATTCCCACTGACTTTTTGCTTCTGTAAATCTGTTTCTGTGAACCTTGCCCTTTTGGTTACAATTCATCAAATCATTGCGGATTTCATAAAATGCTCTCAAGATTGAACATCGTTTGGTTATCTGGCTTACTTCTCTTATTGTATCTGGTTTAATGCAGCACACATTGTATACATGCGAATTCTTAAATCAATTTGTATAGTGATGATTTTCAAAATCGGGTCTTTTGATTGCGTTAAGCTTTAATGATCCAAACAGCGTGGCTGCTATCATCAATCCCCGAAACGCTCCCCATTGAAACCACTATTTATAAAAACAAACCTTGCAACATATTGCAGCGGAGAAATTGCTTTGTACGCTATATAGAGTGCTATATTGTCAACATACATCACATGTCGGAAAGGTTGAACTTGACGAAGTAAACGAAAAGAAAAAAAGATTGTATTCCAAATTTATGTGTGCATGCACAAGCCTATAGCGCTAGGACACGTAGGATATCAGATACAGTGTTTTCATGAAAGAAAACACATGAGAAAAGGACAAAATGAGTATAAAAGGAAAACAAGAATTGAGATCTGAGTGAGAAAGAAAACAAGTATAGAAAGAAGGAAGAGGAACAATTCCAAAATGAAAATGTTGATTGATGTAACATGATGAGCCTATTAGGGCTTCTTTGCCATTGCTTCTGTTGAAGTAAATACATTAGTTCCATATTGAACATGAACATTTCACAAACATGATATGTACAGTTTTGTTTTTATATTTCATTTCTCATCTACTGATATGATTATGTAGTTTCACATGTTATTGATTTGTACTCAATTCAAACCTAACTCATCACATTGTATCACATTCAAATACCTGGAAGAGCCAAGTTCTGAATCTTCTCTCTTCATCGTGTTCTTCACTATTTCTGGATGAAGGTGAGTTTCAAACTTGTGAGGATTGTGATAGATTTAGGTTCTGATTCTGAACTAAATCTAATCCCGCTCTGACAGATTGACATCTTCCACGTAGGCTTGAAGGGCTTTGGCATCCCCTTCAGATGATGCATCATGGACAATACCCTTCTTCAACCTGAATTGGGAGCCAACAAGGCACTCCATACTCTTGGCACTGCAAATATAATGTGTTTCTCCAAGGTGAAAAATGATTGAACTTGATGCACAAAATGATTACTGATGCAGATTTAATGCAGAAAAATGCAGATCTAATGTAGATCTAATGCCCTTTCAATCATTTTTTGAATTGAATGTAATCATTTTTGACTGCGGAGAAACACATTATATTTGAAGTGTGGGTAGTGTACTACCTCTTCTAGGGGTACACACATCAGCCAACACCCAAAGCGCTTTGCATTATATAGTGGTTGCGGAGCAATTTTTCCGTGCGCCATGGGCTCCAAAATACACAGCAGAGCCCACACACCACACCCCAGGGCCGGATTTTTACATAGAGTATCAATCGCTGCACAACCCAACCCAGGAGGTCTTACTCTAATATATAGCAGAGAAAGCTATACAGGTATGAGGGTACACCTACCCCAGTCCACTCTAGTCCAACCTTGACTTCATCAACTTACACCAAAACACCAGATGAAACATGGACAACAGTCAATTCATCTTCCTTCTAACTATGGTACCCAATTGGTCTCCTCTCCACTCAGATTCAATTTCAACCACAGCCAACTTGTGGTTTGAAGCAGTCCAATTTTTCCCTATACATTACATCAGCTATGTCTTTTGATCCACCTCTCAATCACAATCCTAAAGATCAAATTTTACACTGACTTACTTAAAATGCCTCTATCAAAAAGCTTGTTGCAAAGCTCAACTCAAAGTAGTCTTCAAATTCCAAGCAAGGCACAGACCAGGAGAACCCTTTGACCTCCAAGTCCTGCTCGGGCCCAGCCAGGCTTTGTTGTCCGTCCAACAGACTCATGTTCATCTATCACTATCATTTCAAATTGTGGATCTGGGGACGGATCCTCAGGTCTTCTTTCTAATTGTGCTGCTTCTCCTTGACCCCCAGGTCCTTCTAACAACCAAACCAAGAAGGGTACCAAAGGAAAACCAATTTGTCAAGGGAAGGTAAATCTCAAGTTTTCAATTATTTTTATTTGTTTTCTTTACTTATTGTGTTATGCTTTTGCTAGTCTATCTCTTCAACTAGCCAGCATGTCTGATCTTGATTGCCAAGCTCCTCACGTAGCACAGTATCACACTCACCTCAACCATCCAAGAAAGCCAATGTGGATGTAAGCTATATCCGTGTCTAAATAATCATATTTCATAATCAGCATTTCAAAATGCTTCACTTAGCCCTTGGAGGTCCCTAACAACATAGATTTGGATCAGGATTCCAACATCAAGATTATAGGATCTAAAGAGGTTTGATAAAAAGAAGATTGATCCCTTAGTGTAAAGAAGCTCCTTAAGTTCTATTACCCTCTTAAAGTAGGTTCAACTTTGTTTCATTTCTTGTCTCTCTCTTCTGTAATAGCTGACTTAACATTACTTATTGATTTTCTTATAGGGCCGCTTGTACAAGTGTAGGTGGTGTAATAATGCTTACCTCAAGCAAACTACGTTGTATTAGAAACAAATTTTGCCCTGTCTGTACCAAGAGGGCTTGAGAAAAGCTTGACAAGGATAATAAAAACTCCAATGGAACATTTGATTCATTTGTCAAAGGTCTGACATTCACGGTTGACTTACTGAATATGATCCTGGTTGTCTGGATTTTCCGGCATGCATTACCTTGGGAGAGATTTGAGGATGTCACCCTTTGTGCAGCAGTCTAGACTGCCAATTGAGGAGCTAAAGTTTGATCAACATGCTGGGCTTCAAAACAATCTGTTTAGTTGTTTTCAGCCTTGTACAACAAGGCCATAACCACTTTGCAAGTATGTTTTTCTTTTTCTGCCTTCATTCCTTAGTCTATAAATTGACTTAATTTCAAACTTTTGATTCAGGAAAGCAAAGGCCACTTTTGTTGTGTCCATGATGTCTGGACAACAAAAGGTAATTGGTATGCCTTTGTCAGCGCAACAGCCAACCACAACAATAGTAACTGGCAGTACAAGTATACCCATCTCACACTGAAAATGGTAGGTTGGCAGCATTTTTGGGTTCTCTTAGCAAGACCAATTGGTTGGTTTTTGATTAGGAACCATCTTCATGAGAAGATAAGTATCTTATTTTGTTTATTTTTGATTTTTGATTTTCTCTATCATACTAATCTTATTGATATTCATATTCCTACTCTACTTACATGCTAGCCCAAACCACAGATGGTGGAGGCAATAATGGCCCAATGGACTCAGAGCTCAAGGCCATGTTTTCACAAGACAAAGAATCAGTATCATTGGATTATTCAACTCACCATGTGTCAACCCAGAGGGTAATCACACTTACCCGGTTAAACAAAAATACAAACCAAGTATCTAGAAACCTGTATGTATAGATTTCCAGAAACCACATCTCACACTCAAGGTTCAAGAGTGAAAAAATATCACTTATTATTGTGATAGAAAAGAGAAAATTAAAAAGGATACAACCAGCCAGGGTACAAACCCTGACTGGTTTGAGAAACAACAAACATGTAATCTATATTGAAGAAACCAAAAACCCCAGCCAAATCACTTCTTGACTAGACCTTACCTACTTACCAAAGTAATATCTAGTCCATTAGCTCAGTGTGAATTTTTTGCACAATCAATATTGATTTTGTAAAACACTACTTCTTTGAATACAATATTATTGAATTGAGAATCAA
The DNA here is from genome assembly GCF_000204055.1 of Melampsora larici-populina 98AG31. NCBI lineage: Eukaryota > Fungi > Basidiomycota > Pucciniomycetes > Pucciniales > Melampsoraceae > Melampsora > Melampsora laricis-populina. The sequence goes on from NW_006768772.1 coordinate 122,707, forward strand.
GCACCCTTTTTCCCTCCTCTTGTCAAATATTTTCTCAGACCTTCTTTGATCAGAATTAACTATCCTATCAAACAAGCAGAATTAGACCATCCTGAGATAGGAGTACCTTAGTACCCATCCGAAGAAGACCACTTTGTATACCAGGACATATAAAAGTGAGTACATCTTTTGAGCAACCAACAGTTTAGATAAAAATATACTGACAATACGCTAACAATAGAATGTTCGCTTGGATTTCTCTCTACAAAACTTAGACCAACTTTTACGTAGTAACAAAGCCTCAAAACTCAACATTGTAAGCAAATAATTTAGCTGTGAATTCCTAAAAGGACATCCATCTTTCAGACTTAGGCTTACACCATGTACGATGGTGTTGTGATACTGTAGGTCAAGGACTTCCGGTGTCAGTAGTCTGCTTCAGGTTCAAGAACAACATACCTAATACGGTAAACAACTTTATAAATTAACTATTACATTATGAGAATTTTATTACAATTTGCGTTGAGGAGTGGCCAGTTGAATTACGAATAGATGTGTTAATGATTTGAAATGGTTCAAAAAGGCTTATATTTGTTTTCTTTTGGGAATAAGTTGTATGTGACTTGAGTAATCTATTTCATTTTTCTTTTTCCTTTCTGTAGTGTGCTCATATTTAAAGTCACGGTTGTGTACCACTCAGATTCTTTTCCCTATTGAAAATAATCTGTGTTTAGAGCTTCAATCTGAGTATCATTACAAGTTAAAGGTCAACCATGAATTTGTTTATCCATATGATTTTCATATCAAAGGAGAACCATCAACTTGAACAAAACTGGAAAGATACACCATTAGTGCAATTTTCGAGTTTTGCACTTTGTCAGAAGCCACTTTGAGATCCATTTGCGGTTCCCTGTATCCAATTTACAAATGATCTGGCAGCTACATATCCTCTTTTGACCCTAATCAATCCAACTTTGTGATTCAATCCACAACTAGCCGACTTTCCTGAAGCATCCAATGTCAATCTTACATACGTTCCTCACACGAGTCTCCTTATCAATGGATTCAATGAAAATCCCAGCTAAACATCATCCAAAATCCATTCAGAATCATAAATTGGTCTAATCCATCTTTCCATCCTCTATCAATCCAGCTCCGTATTTCAAATTATAAACAATTAAGCTCGTTTAACTGAGATGTTTCTGATATCATCATTTTCTAGCTATATTATGTTTGAACTGCTATTAATTCCATTCCGAGCAACCCAAAAGCAAGCCCAAAAAAAACCAATCACCCCATCAAACGTTCCAATTCAAATTCATATTGTCTCATCCCCTACCGATATCAGTATAAGAATTCCAGATCAAGCAGGAGGAATCGAACCTTCATTCATATAACTTTCTAATATAATTCCAGATGAAACAGATGATTTTCCTCCATCTATTAATCAAAGATAATTATTTTCATTTTCACATTTAGTTGAAGGTGATAAAAACCAAGATAGATTAACAGGATTAATTAAAACTGGAGGATTACATAGCTGGTAAGGTTGGAGAACAAATTAAGCATAAGAAAGAAGGGGATGAAGGGGCTCTTGAGGATGAAGAGAAACAAGTTCAAGATGCTAGGTTGAGGATCGGATTACCTTTGTCTTCTATCTTCGCTCAATTCTTTGGTGAATAAGAAACTTCCTTGCATCTTATCATCTTTTGTTCAAAATCGAAGTTTATTTAATCTTTCTTTCTTTGTTTTTAGGTGGATCACTTGACACTCTCATGAAATTTTCACCCAGATCAAGCATTGAAAACTTAAGAAAATCAAGTACAATCAATAAAGCAAATGGAAGATTTTATACACATAACCATATCTTTTGTTATGCTAATCAATTCCATTTAGTTTAAGACATATTTTTTTTTGGTAAGATGTCAGAATCTAATGAAATTGAAAGTGGTTTAGAACATCAAAAGAGATTAGTGAGAGGTGCCAATTTTGTTGGTTTGTTATTTCTCTTAATCTTTTTTAACCGATCATCTTGACTGACTATAAGTTATATATTCATGTTTCGATTCTATATATTTCGATCACTTTCGGATTTCAATGATTTTGTAGATTCGGATTCAATTACCAACACGAATTGCTAGACGGATACGAGACTTTCAATCACTTCTAGATATCATGGCATCTAATCCTCATCTTACAGATGCGTTTGATAAGATTAGATTGTATCTTCCTATCACAGATCAACAAGATAATCAACGTTGGTGCGAGTTTCTTGAAGATTTACTTAATCAACATTGGATTGGGATCCCTCAGGTATGCTCATTCTTTTTTTCATTTCTGAGTTCTATCCGTCGTGATTGATGAGCTGTTCGGTCGTGTTATTTAGCTTGCTATTGGGATTGCAGAATCTTCAAATCGTTTACCTTCTCATCAAATCAATCCTTTCATGACCCAAATGTTACAATCACGTATTTCAAGACGAGTATTTGTTAAACATTCAACAACATTAATGGTATGATCACGCTTACAAACTTCTATTATTCAGATCAAGCTGCTTTTAGGATTTAACAAGCAATCGTTTTGGATTTGGAGAAATCTAGAAAAGATCATTATCAGATGGTTAGTCATAAGTTTCTTTCATGTGTCTTGGGTCTGAGTTTGACTTACTTACTTGAACAAATTGTGTCTCAGATCATATTGTCACTATCCTTTTAGCCTGCAGTTGTTATGTTGGAAATAGATGTGTTTACTTCGCTACATCCCATTTGCTCAATTCTCACTTGATGCTTACTTCACCAATGTTTCACAGGTTGAATAAGGATCAAAGAAAAAATCGCTTTCAAGTCACGAGCACCATGATTAATGATTCCAGATTCACACTTCATCATCAAAATTGACCTATACTCGATCACCGTAAATTGATTGGACCAGATATTGACTCCAGAACCTCATTCAGAAAATCAAGCAAACCTTAGATCTGATGATAGAACAAATCAGCAACCAATTTTTTAGTCTTAAATCAACTTTGACATCATTAACATTCAAATCTGATTTGAATCTGCTCCTTTAGCTGTCAAAAGCTACGAGTTCATCTAATGGAAGTGGTTATTTAGCAACAACTGATTGTAACATCTCGTGCAGTGTAAGCCCTTTTCAATTCATTGATCAACTAATCTTTAACTAATCTTGGTTGAAATTGTGATTTTAGTTATGGTCCTAAACCTTGATTACCTGCCATTTCATCATCATCAACCCTCGACATCGATTTCAAATTCACTCCATTCTCACTCTCAACTTCATTTACTTCATCCGTTTTCACATTAGAATCAAATCTATCTCGATACTATTGCATTAGGATGAGCAGGTGTACCAACCTTAGCTTCAGAGATCAGAATCTCAGCTGCAATCTCATCCAATGTTGATTATCAACTGACCTCACTGTTATAGCATCTCAAACTGCTTTGGCTCATTTAGATTTATCTTATTCAACTTTGATCAATCCAATCACTCATCTTAATTTTGAATCTCATTTATTTATCTAAAATTGATTCAAATCAATTCTTGGCGTATCTTGATCTCACTCGTCATGTAACTCAATCTTTAAATCCTATAGCTGTTCAAGCTCTTCCAAATTATTTAGTAACAACTTCTTTAAATCAACCTGCAATATGATCCTTTTCATCATATGGATTGATCATTGGTGCTTTTGATTTGAACCTTCAAATTGACAGTCTAGATACCATAATGAACTCTTCAAAGGTAAGGAGATATATACATTCTCAACTGGAGAACCTTCAAAAAACACAAATTCACTAAGTAAATTTATCAAATCTCTGATTTTGGTCAATTGACCACAACTCTGACCTCAGTCTCACTTGGCCAGGTCTAAGTCCACGTCTTTGCAATGTTCATCCTGCAGAGTCCAATAGCATAATCAGCTTCTTGAAAAATTAAAGTAGGCAGTTTCATAGTATGTCAATACATCATGGTATCTAGGTACATGGTTCATGAAGCTCTCAGCCTTCTGTAGAGATGACAAAAAAAGGAGGGGTATAATTGTGACAATTTGTGAAACAATTACGGGATACAAAGTAGAAGCCGGGCATGTGCCCGGCTTTGTGCCCAGATTTTTTTTGGCAGTAAATTTGAATTCTGGGCCCGGACTTTTGCCCAGAAAATCAAAATTTACTGCCAAAATAATGCCATGCACAAAGCCGGGGCACATGCCCGGCTTCTACTTTGTATCCCGCAAATGTA